>NC_061119.1:146781097-147081097 GCF_002878395.1 Capsicum annuum
AATTTGATTTTGCCTAAATTATACCTCCTACAAAGTATAACATGGTTGCTTGTCAAATATAAAACCCAACAAGGTTGGGGTCGATCTTACATGGAATAGGATAGAAATCTATCATGAGCTTGATAATGTAGATGGAGAGTGCAGAAACTAAATGGGAGTTTTTTAAAGAACATTATTAATAGTAACAATGCTTGGGTAAGTAGGGTTGTTATCAATATGAGACGATCACTGGGATTTTGTTCCCCCCTAAATTCTTAACTCCATAGACTTATCATGCTTATCAAACTATCTCAGTGTCTTTTATGCAAAATCTTACAAGTTATGTACTACCTAACTGTCGCTCGACCTTGGTTTAGTTGAATTTTACTTATCTTCTCTCGGTCTTAGAGTGTCACATTACTAAACCTTACTTTGGATCCCAGATAAACTATCTCCTCTTGATCTCAAGTTAATTAGATGATGCTTGGTATCTTTAAATTACTATTATGGTCTCTTTTTTCCAATCTCAACCTCTCTTGAGTTAGTATCAAATATAAGTTGATTCCTAACGTTTGCAACTATTAAGAAAGTACATAAATGAACACCAACTTAGACTAACTTTGCACTTTCTCTGCTTTGTTAATCTATCAAGATTCCCATAACTCCAATTATGGAGTTTAGCTACTCATGATCATACGAACATAAATATACTTCATAGATGAGATCATATGAATGATCTCACAAATATTTAAGAATGAAAAACAAAATCTCAAATTAATATAAAACCCTAAAAATCAAGAACAATGATTCTAAGATCAGAACTGTATTGATAATGCTCAACTCACTCCCATAATTAAGGGGTGAGGCAGTCGTTGTTAAGTAACCCAATGTAAATCGAGGTTGAATCTCGAGAAGTGAATGCTATAGACTTCCACCATATGGGTACTCAAATTACTATAAGGTTATCCAAAATGCTAATGGATACAACATCTACAAGTAAATGGGGGGGGGGAATTTGTAAAAAATTCTTCACACAAACTTTAACCAGTCTAGAGTGAATTCTATCTTTGGTCTAAATTTAAGGTTTGGAGAAATCTTGGGATTATGTCTCCTTAGAGGTAAGGTATGTGGGATACGGTTGGTTTATCAAGGGATTTAGTTGTTAATAAAAGGATAGGCTAGGTCGAATATCATTGAGGTCAATCTTTTGATAAAACCACAACAATTTTACCCATTGGATCTTTCGAGCACCTAATAAGTGTAGAGTTTATGTAACCACAAAAAATCTCAACCAAGCATCCCTATTTCTAGGACAATTCTCTTGACATGATTTATACATCCTAAACACTTATTTCTAAGATTGCAAAGGGTAGTAAACCATGGACTCCGTTGTTCATCATTGTCTTATCCCTCGATAACCCTCTTTTGAGGATGTTTGGGTTACTTAATATTCACCTAAGTCCCTCTTTCGAGGATGAACAAGGGTTTCTAGATCTTTGATCTTTCACCCATCAAACCCATTTGGAAATTTAGAGTTTTCACCCATCAAATCCCAACTCATAAGCTCAAGAATAGTGAAATACATACTCAACAACAAAAATCCATGCAAACATAATAATACCCATACACAATTACACACTAATTCAACATAATCTAAAGACTAAATTACTTAGCAACTCATGAAGAAAGTAAAGAGAGATATACCATGCGAATCAACCAAAGCATTCATTATTCCATAAGAAACTAAGAAATTTGAGTCTACAAAGTTGATTACACACTAGCGTAATTAGGGTTTCAAGATTAGAATTCAAAACTATATTATAAGACAAGCAATATCCAAAGAAGGAAGGGTTTTTTCTTATATATGATTTGGGATTCATCCATAAAATTTTACAATTTTACCCTTGTTCTAGTTCCCGTTGATCCATGATCACATGTATTTGACTATGATCGCGCCGTGGGACTTTGGTTAGATTCCACGACCGCGTTTCTCAGACCATCTTGACTGACCTCGACCATAGCTAGAGTACCGAAGTCACGGTAATCTGTCCTAATGTAATCCAGGTTTTCAACTGCACTCTTCTATGCTTCCGCTTTTTTATTTTCAACTGGAATCAATATCTTTTGACCTCCTTAGCTTTTTTACCTGTATTGAGTAGATATTAGTGCATCTAACCATAATTTTTTCTCATTTATGAATTCAACTCAAGGCATTGCGCAATGAATAATGAGTATGAATGAGTGGTAAAAACACTACTTATTGTGTATCTTAAAACTCAAAATAATATAATAAGTGTGTAAAGTGTGTAAACTAATAATGAAAGGTCCAATAGTTACTTATAAATACATCAAAAACTTATCCTAAATATAGTAGGAAATTAGAGTCGGTACCAACCTATGATCCAACTTACGGGTCATAGGTAGTATTTACTGGGCATAAGTCGGTTTGTAGGAATCATAGGGATCTTCAAGTCTTCAAAACCTATACCTTTGAAGGGTACCTACGAGTCATATGTAGTACCTACGCCCTCATAGGTAGGGTCCATAAGAGTCAGCCTTCACTTTTATATCTTAGGACTTAACTTTTTCTACCTATGTCGGCCACCTATGAGCCAACCTATGGGTCGTAGGTTGGCTCATAGGTACACTCTTAGTTTTATTTCATTATTTTCTCCTTCTCTACTCCAAACTCTGTTTTTCTGCAAAGAAACAAACACAAAAGCACATGACATCTAACAAAAATACCTAAGTACTTGCATAATTTTATAGTTTTAAGCATTTAAAGTGTCATTAAACCATGGTACATCATTCCCAACTCAACATCAATAACAAATTCAATATCATAATATGGAGGCATAATAAAACACCTTAGATTTTTTGTCCTTGAAAAATTTCTGAGTTTTAAACTCACTGCGCAGGCTATGACTCTCCTTACGAATCATAACATGTTATCACAAGTATTAGGGACCCAAATCATAGCCTAGACAAAATTTTGTCCTGGGTTTTATGTTGCGACTACAACTAAGGTCTATGAGTCATAAAGACTCAAAACAAGTCGTATAGTCCCATCCGTAGCCAAGCTAGTATGATGCCCAAAGTATTCTGTCTTGACTATAACTTAGACCCTACGAGTCATAGGGTCTCTTAGTGATTCATGGGGTGGGAGTCATAGGGTTACTATATGAGTAGTCCCTTAACTATTGTCTATACTATGACTCATGGTGACGAGCCATAGTAAGTCCTTATTAGTCGTACAATGACCCTTAGTCGCTGGCGATAAACTATTAGCTTTTTAATTGACGGGATTTAGGACTTTTCCCCTTCCCTCACTTAATATCCATGACCATAAAACACCCTTGGTATGTTATTTTCAACACTTTAGCATCAAATCACTCTCCTAAACTCTCTAAATTCTCTAAGGTCGTGATACTTAGGGTTTCTAGGAAGTTGGTTCTCTAAGGGATTAAGGGTTTATTTCTCTCCATAAATCTTGGTATTTCATAAATGTTAATCTTCCTTAATTCTTATTTTATCAAAATCATGTGTTTTAAAAAAGTTTAATTCTATGAATTTTAATGCGGGTTTTGATATGGTTGAGGATTTTCTAATGTTTGTTCCTTGAATTATTTTTCCATAGTGTATGAGTTATTCATGCTTTAAAATTGATGTTTAAACTAATGGGGTGCATGGGTATCGGAATTGGAACATGAGGGTTAAGGTTTTTCCCCAAATCAATGTTTTAAACTTTGAATTGGTTTTGAATAATTATGTTCCCTCAACCCACTTGTGTAATTTGCTTTGAATTATGAAATTTTCACTTAGTTATACTTACTCACTCATGATATTACATTGCATAAATGGTTAAACAATGAACATGGATTTTAAAGGTCGTGTTAGCTATGTTTGATTTAATAAACAAATGGGGTCGAGGCATTTACCCAAGATAATATGATTGTTATGGCATAGAGATAAGCTTGCAAGTGTAAGGGTATGATGATACCCATGGTATGCCTTCACGATTGATTCTTTGGTTAATAAATGGGTTATGTGAAACTTGTTTTAAGCTGGTCTTAACAGGGGTTATGTAGCTAAGACATTAAGGTGTGGGTCTTGGAGGACTTATACTGGAAACTCTTATTTACCACCATGAGGTTTGGTCTTGCTGACCATATGCATAGTACACACTATTGGTATATATTTGTATCTTGGATTGATGTGGGGTTGGGGCATTCCCTGGTCTTTCTTGATACCTCCAGTTCGTGCGATAACACGCACTGGGGCCCTTTAAGCAGGGGGAGTTGAACTCATATAGCTCATGAGTTCTTGTCTTTTAAGGTTTAGCTAGATAGTCCAAAATAAAGTTTTATTTCATGCTAAGCCTTTTACCCTTTCTTGGCATTACCTTCTCCACTATACCTGAGTTATATGTTAGTACTCAACCCATAAATCATTTTCAAATGTTGTATCCCTATGCGATGCAGGCACTAAAGATACTTCTACTTTTCCTGCATAGTGTTAGGTGGATCAGCTCAGTTCATCGATCATCTAAAGTGTTGAGCTTTCATTCTATGGAAGACTTTATTAGTCCATCAATTTTCTTTCATAAACTAGAAGAGTTCACATTAACATTATCATTATTAGTGTTCGGGGCAAGTCCCGGTGTCATTTATTTTTGGATTAGTAAAGGCTTTGTGGATATTACTGTGGATTGGGTATTGATGTGTGACATACTTAAATATATTTGAGATTATTAACTTTACTATCTTGTTATATGTTTGGCTTTCAGCCATTGCTGGGTGTGTTATGTACTATTTGGTTAGGCAACAAGGGTGGTCTCCGGTCCTTGGTGGACTTAAGATGCCTATAACAGCTAGGCCATGTTTTAGGTTGTGATAAAGTTTGTATCAGAGCTAGGTTGGGTTTTGTTGGGTGTCCACAAATATATGTCTAGTAGAGTCTCTTTTATAGGTATGTAGCGTGCCACACTTATAAAGAAGAGGCTATGAGGCATATAGGAATGTTTCCCTTTTTTGTGATGTACTTTCGGGCTTTAGAGTCTAGGGTGTTGAAATCTTCTCTGATATGAGCCAAATGGACATCTTAGCTTTTGAAGACATCATTGGAGGACAACATGCAAAGAATCCGATTATGGTCACATTGAGGGGAAGATACCATGCATGGAGAGACCATTTTGGGCATTCCGTAAGGCAAAGTCGTGTGTGAAAGGGTGCTTGGAGATTGTCTTGATGAGGCATCCAAGAGACCCAAGTGTTGAAGAATAATATAAGTTCAAAAATGACACAAGGGATTGCATAAGTTAGAGTGTGAAGAGGAGCTTTAAAACACTCCATGACCACCCCTTTCTTAAGGGTGTTCTTGGTCATTTTGTGCCATTCCTTATACA
Organism: Capsicum annuum; assembly: GCF_002878395.1. Taxonomy (NCBI): domain Eukaryota; kingdom Viridiplantae; phylum Streptophyta; class Magnoliopsida; order Solanales; family Solanaceae; genus Capsicum; species Capsicum annuum. The sequence continues at coordinate 146,786,481 of NC_061119.1, forward strand.
CTCCATAGGAGCCTCATTCATTAAGTTAACTTGGTTATTTTATCTCCATCATGTAATAAATTATAAATAGGCTCCTTTAGTCTTATTTTCCTTGGTTAATTGATTTTGGATGATGGAAAGATAGCATTGAAATATTTCTCTTTTGTGAGAGAGTATCAAAATTGAAAACTAGGGCAATCCAAGTGTGGATTCACTTATATTGCAATTTTGGCTTAGAAATGTTGGTACTTGAGGAGGTTGACGTCCCTCTTATATCTAAGTAAGAGTTTGATGATGATTATGTAAGCCTTATGGCTCCTTGAATTTAATACATTCTAGGGTTTGTATTGTTTATATACTCATTTGTCAAACTATCTATCTTTATGTTTATCACATTTTTTTGTGTTTTGCCTTGTATCTTTTTGTCTCGATTTTTTGTATTACTCTTGTCATAGCTAGTTGTTCAACTTTCTCTCGATTTCTTTGTGTTGTGGACTATTTTTAGCACTTCGTAGATCGATCTTCATCATCCTCTAATTCCCATTTATTTACTTTTTAGATTATGCCTCCCATAAGATCTAATGCTCTTTGAAACTCCTCTGTCCCACTTGCGGACAATGTAGATGGAACTCATCCTACTTATAGAGTTTAGACCCAATCTAGGGTTGCTACTTCTGATTTCTCTCATGGAGTTCTACTGATCCCCACTGATCCTTCTCCTGCTGATGGCATCCCTGCTTAGTCACCTCTAGTAGAAGTTACTAATGCGGAGTTCTATCATTATATTCACTTGTTTAACCAGTTAGCGACCTCTCAGTCACGTCAGTTGGGTCCTGCTAGTGTTTTTATGAGTTCTTCTAAGGTTACTCTAGTTGGGAAGCTTATGAGGCTCAATCCTCCAACCTTTATTGGTTCTAAGGTTGAGGAATATCCTCAGGGGTTCATAGATAAAATGGAGAAGACTTTCCGTGTAATGTATGTTACTGATGTAGAGGGTGTGGAATTTTTTGCATATCAGCTAAAAGATATGGAAAATCAGTGGTATGAGGAGTGGGATCAATCTAGGGTGATAATGCTGAGTCATCCTTATGGGATAATGTTTTGGGTACCTTTTTCGATCGCTTCTTTCCTCAGAAGTTGAGGGAGGCAAAGGCTGAGGAGTTCGAGAATCTGAAATAGGGTAAGATGACTGTCAAAAGAGTATACCCTAAAATTTCATTAGTTGTCCCGCTATGACCCTGAGCTAGTGTCTAGCATGAGGGCTAAGATAAGGAAGTTTCCTTCGGGCTTGTCTCAAGACTCGGTATTGGAGTGCAAGTCTGCTTGCTGAATAATGACATGGACATTTTGAGGCTTATGGTGTATATGCAACAGGTTAAAGATGAGAAAAAGAAATAAGTCGAGATAGGGGGGAGAAAAAGTAAAAGAATCCCGATACTCTGAGTAGAGTGGAGGTCAGTAAAATAGTGTACAATATGGAAGATAGTGGTATAAGAAGAAGTTGGGGAATTCAAGTCTATATTCCACGGCTAGTGCTCCATACCCTAAGTCATGTGGTGATCACTGTTTTCATAGCAACAGTGGGATTAAGTCACAAGGTGCCCAATCTCAGCTCAGTGGGGCCCAGTTGGCTCCATCTCATCCTTCTTGTAGATTTTGTGGACAGTTGCATCGTAGCATTTGTTATGGGGGAAGGAATAAGCATTTCAGATATGGCCAACCTAGCCATATTTAGAAGAACTATCCTTCAAGCGATGTTGCTACTGGGGCTAATAAGGTTATGGTTGTTGCTTCTTTAGCTTCCATGCCAAAGGGTGCTACTTCTGGATCCATCACTAGTTGAAATCACCTTTATGCTCTTGCCACTCATCAGAATTCTGAGGCTTCTCCCGATGTTGTTACTGGTATACTAAAACTTTTCTCTCATGATATATGTTGTCTGCTTTGTCCTGGTCTACCCTTTCTTATGCAACCCCATATGTGGCTATTGATTTTTATTTTAGTCCTGAGTGTATTCCTGATCCATTTTTAATGTCCACCCCGGTGGGTGACTCTATTATGGCTAGAAGAGTCTATAGGGGCTGTGCGGCATCTATCTTTCATAGGGAGATGCTAGTGGATCTGATAAAATTGGACATGTTACATTTTGATGTGATTTTGGGGATAGATTGGTTTCACTCGTGCTATGCATCTCTTGATTGTAGAACTCAAAAGGTCAGTTTTTAATTTCTGAATGATTAAGTGGGAAGGAAGTTCCCTAGTGCCTAAGCTAAGATTCATTTCATATCTTAAAGCCCGGAAGTAGATTTCCAAGGGGTATCTTTATCATTTGGTCTGGGTTAAAGAACTCAGAGAGTCCTCCTTTGTAATTTGTACCTGTGGCTTGTGAGTTTCCCAAGGTGTTAATAATCTTCTTGGTGTTTCTCTCGATAAGGAAATTGATTTTTATACTAATCTTCTTCCGGATACCCATCCTATTTCTAACCGTACCTATTAAATGGATCCGGCTGAGTTAAAAGAACTTAAGTAGCAGTTGAAAGATCTACTAGATAAGGTTTTTAGTCGCCCTAGAATTTCTCCATGGGGTGCTCCATGTCACGACCCAATTTCTCAAATCATGATGGTACCTCCTATGACCAACCAGTAGGCAAGCCAACTCGTAGTTCGAAACGGATAGTAACGGTCTACTCAGTAATATAAGGAAAATAATATGGAATAAATGAAATAAAGATCAGTACATAGTAGAACCCTAAAACCTAGTGGTATCAATACAAGAGCTTCTAATATAATAAGAGTACAAAAGTGAAATATCAAGAGAAATACATTGATACAACTTATCTCTGAATATAACTTAGAGACTAGTCTAATGCATAAGAGAGAAATAAGTAACACTCCGAACATCAAGAGCTCACTCTAAGTCTCTGAACCATGGGTGCTCCACACGATGCACACATAAATAGCGATAACCCCTACTATGATCTGCAGGCTGTAGAGGTGTAGTATAAGTACCAAATGAATGGTTATAGGCAACTACCAACTGAGCTCCAAAGATAAAGCAGATTTATACAACACATAAACAGAATGGAAACTACACTCGAGAGTCCAAAAATTAAATGACAAGTCAATGAGGTTATTAGGAACCACTATCCTATTCATGTTAAATAATCTAACATAATAAGGCTAAGGAAGTATCAGGGTGAAGTATCCTATTCCAGCAATAGACGACAAAGTTATACTGTATATCCCAAGACAATATACGGATAAAGGGTGGAAGGAAGATATATTAGCAATATACAAGGCGAAGAACTAATATACAATATGAATAAATGAAGGAAGGGATATATAGTAGTACCATAGCAGCACATAACTAGATATAGATACATGTATATATATACATATAAACATGAGGTCACCTCACAGCATAACCTAACTCATCATGTCCTCATTTTAAGACCTTATTATAATACTATTAGGGTTTAATACCATCATCTCAGGGTTTCTAATCTACATGGCTACACAAGATACAAGCGTGCATAATAATGCAATCACAAGATAGAAGAGGCTGAAGACATACCTTAAATACCGATACCGATCAATGACCAATTTTTCATGAGCTAACTATAATAATGATTGTAACAATTATAATAACAATATCAATAACAGCATGAAACATCGGCTACTCCGGACAACCAAATACCTAGCCAAGCCTATGCATACCCCCACCTCCCCAGGCATAGAAGGTTCAATCAATATACAACAACACAAGGCATATTCCACCCATACCTATGCAATCTTCCCATACCAGCTGATAGGCATAGATGCATACTGGTGATAGGCGATGCGCATGTAGGTATAAATGCAAAGTATACCACTGATATTGCATTCTAGTAATCAAAACCAGCATCATTATCATAATCAATCTTCGACTTTGTCGGGTATCAATATGTCCTAATAATAGTATTCTCCGACCTTGTTGGGTATCAATAGGCCATCAAGTATCCTCCAGCCATGTCGGGTATCTATATCATCATAATAGTATCTTCTGGCCTTGCCGGGTATCAATATCATCAATGTGCATAGATATATTACCAACTACTCATTATCCATATTTCTTCTATATTTCTTATCAAACAGCCATTCACCAACATACGTTATAATTATCAATTACCATAACTAAGTAATATATACAAATATACTCATAACCATAATCATGTCATCAAAAAATATTTATCTTGTCAATACCTCCTAACTACTCTGTATTAGCTAACCTACGCTTATTATATTAGATTACTAATTCGCTAGTCATCACATGACTTCTAATTATTAGCCTAAACATCATCCTTCACATAATCATTATTCATGGGATAGAAACTAACCATTATTTATTAAGTAGCCAACACCAAACATCTAGTCAAGACTCATCACTAGACCATAATCATCGTTTATCTCCTATTTATCATTATCAACTAATCATCCTATATATGTTAATCATTGGCAGTCAAATAATTACCATTTATCATCAAACCATTCTTTATTAACTAACACCATCCATTAACTAACCATTGTTTACCAAATAATCCTCGTTTATCAACTATTTGACATCATAAACTTAGTCATCAATATCAATTAATCTTTACCTACGCTAAATTCAACATCATAGTTATCCACATATCAACCATCGCTAACTACCATATCTGAACTAAGCAATGTTCATTAACTAGTACATTAGATTTCTAGCCATTAAGTGTTATAGTCACCTAATAGATAACTAGCTACCACATAGCTTAACCCTTAATTAGAAGAATAATCATAAGCTCATATTTTAATTAGAATCACATAAATCATAGATACAATAATCATTAATGCATTAAATCTACGCATGTCATCACTAGTATTCAATCAGTTGAATAATAAGCGTCATAACATATCTTCCTCCATCCTATGCCTGAGAAATGTGTATACAAACATTTATATATTTATACTTATGAACAATAATTGCATCCTTCACAAGTATAAACACTTCCCGGATATCCAACCAATATCATAACACGACCATCGGCTCAATAATATGCCCAGAATAATCACAACATTATAATCACGACCGTTGTCTCATATACATATTCGAGAGTTATATCGATAATTATATTAATAAGTTGTAGAATATCTCTAATAATCTCACTTATAGGAGGCATCTCACGGCTAGAAGGCATAATATCAATAAGCATATCATATCTATAAGACATCTCATATCTATAGGTCATTCAGCATGACTATGAGGAATATCACCTCTCTAGGATAATTTTCATATCTAAAAAGAATATCATCTCTATAGGTCCAGTAATCATAACTAAAAAGAGATAATATCTCTATAGGCCCAATATCATATCTAAGAGAAAATAGCATCTCTATAGGCCCAACATCATATTTGAGAGAAAATGGCATCTCTATAGGCCCAACATCATATCTAAGAGAAAATGGCATCTCTATAGGTCAAACATCATATCTAAGAGAAAATAGCAACTCTATTGTCCAAATAACAAATCTAAGAGGAAAGAGCATCTCTAAAGGCCTAATATCACTCCTATAAGGAATGTTATAACCATAACTCATCATTATAATACCGAGAAACATCATCACAATTTACCATTTCATAAAGTAAGCATATTCTAAAGGCTCACTAGTCCCAACTAGGCCTAACATCCACAACTAAGTCCACAATGACAAACACAAGTCTTGCCCTAAGTGAGTCTGACGATCCCATTTCTAATCCTCAATTTCCATAATTAGGTATATTATGCCCCAAACTAGGACAAGGTATCTAATCCAACTTCTAGACGTCAAATAAGTCATATTCAACCCTAAGATAGGAGCTTCAACTTAAAACATGGGCACTCAAGTCAACTCTACCCAAATTATGATTTCAAGGCCACCACACTAGTCCAATAAATTAACTATACTAAGCATGTTTCCAGCACTAAAACCATATCTCAGACCTAGTATTATATCATGTCCATGCTACAAACTAATCGAAACTAGGAAGAAGGAAATAGGATTCTAAAAGGTTATAAACATACAATCTTACGAGTCCAAAACCCTCATCTAATACCCAAGCATCAATAATCAAGGCTAAGTTATCCTACTCATAGTCAAGCCTAACATTCATGTTCATATAAAATATATATCACACAACATCTATGAAGAAAAGTGGATAGGAGCCTACCTCAAAATGAAATCTCAAAAACTCACTTCATTCACCACATGCTGGCCTTCACTTCACAACCCCTAAAATTTCATCATACTATCAAAATCATAATCTACTCATCACTATGAGTCTAACGATACCCATATTATATGATTGTGCTTCAGGTTTAAAAATGACACCAAAAATTCTAGGTGGATCTCACTTATAGAAAATGCATTTTCGAGGTCCACCCAACACTCATACATGAACAAGGAATCAAAACCCTTAAAAATGGGTGAAAACCAAGTAATCTTTGGGCTAAAATCAAGCCCTAAGTGAATTTAGGGTTTTGGATCAAAAACAAAGAAATTTATCAATAAGGTGATGAAATATTACCTTAATTAGGATGAAAATGATGATAATAGATGTTAAACAAGTTTCCAAGATACCCACAAGACTTAATTTTGAGTTATTACACTCATTTTGGAGTTTCTAAGTCTAAATGATGAAGGGGAAATGCCCCAAATGCGTCTTGGGGCCTATATATAGCCCCTATATGTAAGAACATATTGTAATCATGATTATATGGTTCACAATCACTCTATCACAATTGCCACACTATTTCCTGTGATCGCGGTTGCACCAGATGATAGCAAAATCAAAAATAAATTTTTGACCCTCAAAACTCATCCAAAATTCAAATAACATGATCCAATAGTGAATTTTGAGTGTAAACCACATTTAAAGTTCATTGGAATTATTTATCGAAGATTGTTTAGGAAAAAACATAGGGCCCACATATATAGTTTCATTATTTTTCATAAAATTCGATCAATAGCCCAAAATAAGTCTAGGAGCCTTGGAACCTAAACCAAAGGTCCCCCTAGCCTAAATTCAACATTTCAAATGCGATGGTGAAGTTGGATTTTCAATCTGAGGTTGTTTCAACCAAATGTGGGTCCCACACCCATTCTTTTCGATTTTTAACTTTTCAACCAATAGGTCGAAATGAGCTTGAGTGTATTGGACCAAAACCAAAGGTCTACATAGAATAAAATTAATATTCCAGATCTGTTGGCATAGTTAGAATTTAAATCCGATATTATTTCACTAAAGTTTTCACCTAGTGGTCATTTGAAACCAGCGAAGACTTCAAAATAGGGAATTAGCCCTAAAAACTGCACGAACTGCCTAGTAACCAAATCGTCGATCTCAATAAATCATAAAAGACTTGGGACAACTATGAAGAATCACAAATAGGGGAATAAATAAAAATATGAAAAATAATCAAAAAGGTCATTGCACTCTGGTAATCTTCGTGCATAAGAAGGATGGGTCCCTTCGGATGTATAGATTATCACCAATTGAATAAGTTGACCGCTAAGAACAAGCATCCGCTTCCTAGGATTGATGATCTCTTTGATCAACTTTAGAGATCTAAGAAGTTTTCTAAGATTGATCTTTGGTTGGTTCATCATCAGCTAAAGTTTAGGGAGGTAGATATCCCTAAGACTACTTTTTGTATTCGGTAAGGACATTATGAGTTCTGGTTTATGTCTTTTGGTTTGACTAATTCCTCGGAGGCATTTATGGATCTGATGAACTAGTTATTCCATCAGTTCTTGGATTTGTTTGTGATAGTATATATTGATGATATTTAGGTGTACTCGAAGAGTGGGTAAATCATACCGATCACCTCTTCATAGTGTTACAAAATCTCAAGGATCGGTGGTTGTACGCTAAATTTTCTAAGTGTGAGTTCTAGTTGAATGTTGTTACTTTTTTGGGTCATGTTATTTCTAGTGAGGGGATCATAGTGGATCCAGGAGAAGTTATGGTGATTAATAAATAGCGTAGACCCACGACTCTAACTGATATTTAGAGTTTCTTGGATTTAGTCAGGTACTATAGAAGGTTTGTGAAAAGTTTCTTCTCCATTGCTACCCCATTGACTAAGTTGACTCAGAAAAAATGAATTTCTTATGGTCGGATGTATGTAAGGGTAGTTTTGAGAAGTAGAAAGACAAGTTGACTTCTGCTCCTATTTTAACCCAGCCTGAAGGCACTGATGGCTTTGTAGTTTATCGTGATACATCCCGTGTGGATTGGGTTGTGTTCTGATGCAGTATGGAAAGATGGTGGTGTATGCTTCTAGACATTTGAAAGTTCATAGAAAAATTATTCGACTTATAGTTTTGAGTTGTTAGCTGTGGCTTTTGCTCTAAAAATTTGGTGTTATTATTTATATGGGATTCCTATTGACATCTTCTCAGACCATAAGAATTTGCAATATGTTTTCATCCAGGAGGAATTAAATCTTAGGCAAAGGAGATGGCTTGGGTTTCTTAAGGACTACAACGTAAGTCTCCATTATCACCCAAGTAAAGCAAACGTAGTTATTGATGCTCTTAGCAGGTTATCCTTATAAAGATTATCTCATGTTGATAAGGAGAAGAGGGGTTTGGTGAAGTATATTCACCATTTGTGTAATCTTAGAGTTCGTTTTTGGACTCTGAGAATGGTGGTATGATTGTGCAAGAGGTGGTGAAGTCATCTCTTGGTATTGAGGTGAAAGAGAAATAGGTTCTGGATCCTATTTTGGTACGGGTCAAGGATGGTGTTGGTCAGCAGAAGGTGAAGGCTTTTGAGATTGGTGGCGATGGTATCTTAAGGTTCCAAGGTAGATTATGTGTTCCCGATGTTGACGGGATGCGTGAGAGGATCTTAGCTGAGGCTCATGAGTCTAGGTACATTGTTCATCCTGGTTCAATGAAGATGTACCATGACTTGAAGAAAATATATTGGTGGAATGACATAAAGATGGATGCCAAGTATACGATTTGTCAATAAGTGAAGGTAGAACACTTGAGGCCTGGTGGATTGTTTCAAGAAATAGAGTTGTCGTGTGGAAATGGGAAGCAATTAATATGGATTTCATTATTGCTCTTCTGCATTCTCGCCATTAGTTTGATTCAATTCGGGTCATTATGGATAGGATGACTAAGTCTGCTCATTTCTTACCAGTGAAGACTAATTATTCGACAGAGGATTATGCAAGGCTATTCATTTATGAAATCATCCAATTGTATGGTGCGCTAGTTTCTATTATAGTTTATCATGGTACACGGTTCTCATTTCACTTCTGGTGTTCTTTTTAGAGAGGTCTAGAAACTAAGGTGAGCCATAGCACTACTTTCTACCTTCAAGCAGATGGACAAGTGAAGAGGACCATTCAAACATTGGAGGATATGTTTTGGTACAGTATGATTGACTTTGGTGGTAGTTAGGTTGATCATTTATCTCACATTGAGTTCACTTATAATAAAATTTATCACTCTAGCATTCAAATGGCTCCTTTTGAGGCTTTGAATAGTAGAAGATGTCATTGTCCTATTTGGTAGTTTGAGGTTGGTGAGGCTGGATTGTTTGATCCTGATTTAGTTCATTAGGCTATAAAAAAGGTAAAGGTGATTCGGGATAGTCTTCTGACCACCCAAATTCACCAAAAGTCCTATAAGGACGTGTAATACTCCGGGAAATTTTTCGTTGAAATTTTATGCGTAAACACATTGGGTTCTATCTTCTAGAATGAATTATAAATTTTTCGTGCATAATGTCTTAGATTATGACCCACCATTGCGTATAGTATCGAATAATGTTTCCAACGATATGTGGATCATCCAAAACGCACACCCGAGCGATGAGTTATGAACATTTCGATCAAATTATAAATAGTAGTGAATAGTAAAACGTGCAGGAAAAGTACTGAGGCCTGGAGTATTTTTGCTCCAAATTTAAACAATCATAACTCTTTGTACATAATGATCTGGGTGATCTACTATATATCAACGGAAATCTCTACGAGTCGTCTTTCTAATGAAATTGGTTTCATCCAATTTGTCTATCGGAGCAAAAAGTTATGGACGATCTACTTCAGCCTATCAAAAGCAAATTTTTGGATCAACTTCAAATGATCATAACTCCTCGTACACAATGATCTGGGTGATATACTATATATCAATGGAAAGATATGAGAGTTCTCTTTCTAATCAAATTGGTTTCATCCAATTTGGATATCGGAGTAAACGTTATGGTTAATCTACTTCAGAATATCAAAACAGTCCAACAAAGGACAGATTCAAGAATTTTTTATTTTTAGGGGCATTTTGGTCATTTCCCCACACCCAAAATCCGTCCAAACCCTATATTAAAGCCTATTAGAAGCATTATATGTTATATTTCATCAAATTCCCTCAAAACGAAAACCTTAAGCTCCTACATCCAACTTCAAGAACCTCCAAAGTTCACTATTAATTCTGCAAATTTATTCAAGATTCCAAGTTCCTAGTTTAAGAACTCCATGAACCATCATTCAAAGGCACTATTAATATCTCAAAAACTAGTATCGATCTAAAGTTCATCATTCAAGGTATGTGGAGTTTTTGAACAAGAACTCTCTTTCGTTCTAGTGCCCAAAAGTAATTTTCTTTACAAAGGCATGATTTTTATTTTATTTTTACGAATTTGAAGCATGAACTCATATCTTATGATGATTATTATGAAATCTTTATGTTTATGATTTTGAAAGATGAATTTACATGTGTGGAGATATAAAGCATGAATCTTGAACGATATTTATCATGATTTTGATATTTGGGTCGTGAATCCCCATTGGAAATTACGTTTTTTTTTAGAAAGTGTGGGTTATAAGCACGTTGATGTTGAATATTTGAGATATTTTGAATGATTTGACCTTTTGATCTTAATGGAGTTGTTTTCTATTCGAGTGTGAAAGAAATCCACAAGTGGTTGATTTTGATAGATGGGAAGCATGATGGCTCCCGATTTATATTTATATATTACTGAAATTATTTTGTTGTGGATTGTCTTTGAAATGATCTAAGCTAATTCCAGGAGAAATCTTTAGCATCGAGTGGGAGGTATAAAGCGACCTTACTTCCCTAGAACTACATACCCCCATGGAGTGAGCCTGAGGCTGATTTATATAGTGATCACTAGTTTGTGTGGATTTGATATCGATAGTAGTACTCGATGGCAAGGATAGGATGGCTCTCCCCAATGTGTGTTGTACGTTGGACTCCATGTAGCTCACATGGTTTATGTCGATTATAGGATCTCTCAGTGTGTGTGTGTTTCCTTGTGTCTATGGTGAATTGTGAAGTGATTTGAAAGTGAAATTGTGAAAGTTATTCTTTTGAAAGATTTAAATGATATTTACATTATCAGGATTGATATTCTTGATGAACTGAAAGTGATTGACATATTATATGATGACTCACATGTGTTATTGTACTTATTTCATCCTCTCATGATTATGATGATTTTTTTCGGGCTATGTGATTCTTTTATACATCCTGCATATTTCTTATAAATATTTATGATAATGATTTTTATACAACTGCATAAACCCTTATATACTCGGTTCTTTTTATGGTACTGACCCACATCTTCGGATGTGGACTGCATTTTTTCAGAATGTAGGTTCTGGTGCTCAGTTCTAGGTTCGATAGTGATTCTTCAGGCACACTGTTCTACATCCTTTGTTGTGGTAAGTCCTCATGTTCTGAGGACGCGATGTCTGATGTTGGTTTCACGGAATTGTTTACATTTGATAACTGAGTATGAGTTAGTTGGGGCATGTCTCAATGGCTCGCTAGTTTTATTGATTTTCTTAGAGGCTTGTCAGACTAGTATAGATGTTGGGAGTTGACTAATAAGTCATATTTTGTTATCTTTGTGAAATTCTTTTAGTCTTGGATAATGATTACTCTATTGATATTTGAGGGTTATTTATGAAAATCCCATTGATTTGTGTTGAACTGAATGAAAATGGCTCAAAGGTTTAGCTTAGGGCTACTCGTAGCCTCAAGCATCGTGTGATGCTTCGGGACCCATTTTTTGGGGCGTTATAAACTTGGTATCAGAGCCTAAGGTTTTAAGGTGTCCTAGGGAGTCTGACAAGCCGCGTTAAGTAGAGTCTTGATCATCGGTGTGTAGCGCGCCACATCTATGAGCAAGAGGCTATAAGACATTTTAGGAAAAAGTGTGATTCTTTCTTTCAGAAGTCTATCATGCTTAAAGTGTCTCTATCTGGTATTGATTTCTGCTCTCCTCTTTCAAAAATATGCTTCCACATCGAGCGAGAAGAAATAATGATGGTCAGCAACCTCAACCCGTTGACCCATTAAATGAAAATGTATCTCATGCTGAATTTTGGGTAGCCTTTCAAGTGCTGGCCCAAGCTGTTACTACAAATATTAAGTCTAACCCGGCCCTGGCTCCACAGTAGCAGAGAGGTGATTCAGCTGCTGCCAGGATCCGTGACCTCATGTGGATGAATCCGTCGAAATTCTATGGGTCCAAGTCTGATGAGGATCCATGGTTATTTTTAGAGGTGTGGAAGATTACTCAGGTGATGCATGTATATGAGGAACATAGTGTGGAGTTGGCTACGTATAGGTTGAAAGACCTTGCTTATGACTGGGTTGTTGTTTGGAGAAAAGGTAGAGGTGACGGAGCTATCCCTACAACTTGGCAAGAGTTCCAAGATGCATTCCTAGATAAGTTTTTCCCTTTAAAGATGAGGGAGGCGAAGGTGGAAGAGTTTATGAACCTGCGACAGGGCTCTATGACTGTTAGGGAGTACTATCTAAAGTTCAATCAGTTGGACAAGTATGCTCCTGACTTAGTGGCTGATAATCGGGCTAGTATGAGTAAGTTCGTGACTGGAGTGTCTAGTTATATGGTTAAGGAGTGTAGGTCTGCTATGCTGAACAGTGAGATGAATCTTTCTAGGCTGATGACTCATGCCTAATAGATTAAGGTAGATAAGAGTAAAGAGAGAGATAGAATGAGAGGAAATAAGAGAGCTAGGTCCGAGCAGCACAGATAGGGTCAGACTAGATCCCAGAGAGGGAGTTTCTCTCAGTATCAGGATCATTCGTCTATGCCAGCACCGTCATCTGCTAGTGCTACTGTGCCTAGAGGCAGGAAGGAGCAAGGTAGCAGGTCATATGCATCCAGGTCCCAGTACAGTACTGGCAGTAAGCCAAATCATCTCCTGTGTCCTAAGTGTGGTATGGCTCATTCGGGTGAGTGTTGGTGTGAGAAAAGGGGTTGTTTTGGGTGTGGTGACATAGGTCACAGAGTTAGAGATTATCCACAAGATGGACAAGGGCGTCGTGACTATCGCCCTCAGACCCAGACTCAGACTATTAGTGCTCCAGTTCCAGTGACTCGCCCAGCCCCAGCTCAGGGCGCCTCTTCTATTAATACTGGCGGGCAGCACCAGAATAGATTCTATGTTTTACCATCCCGCCAGGAACAGGAGGACTCACTCGATGTTATTACTGGTATGCTTCATATATTTCAGTTTGATGTGTATGCTTTGTTGGATCTTGGATCCAATTTCTTATATGTTACACCTTTGATTATTGTGAATTTTGAAATGAGTCCTGAGATTATTCCTGAGCCTATCCTAGTTTCTACTACAGTGGGTGATTCGATTGTTGCCCAGAAAATGTATAAAAAGTGTCCTGTTACCGTTCTTCATAGAGTCTTGTTGGCTGATCTGATTGAGTTAGACATGGTAGATTTTGATGTGATTCTGGGTATGGACTAGCTGTATTCTTCTTATGCCTCTATTGATTGTCGGACCCAAGTGGTCAACTTTCAGTTTCTAGGTGCATCCATGTTTGAGTGGTCTGGGAATTCTGTGTCACCCAAGAGTCATTTTATCTCTTACCTCAAAGCTAAAAATCTTATTTCCAAGGGGTGTATTTACCATTTGGTTAGAGTCAAAGACATTAAGTCTGAGACTCCAACTCTCCAGTCTGTTAATGTCGTCAATGAGTTTTCTGATGTCTTTTTGGATGATTTCCCAAGATACCTCCTGATAGAGAGATAGAGTTGGGGATTGATCTTCTTCCTGATACTCAACCCATTTCTATTCCTCCTTATCGTATGGCCCCTGCAGAACTTAAGAAGTTGAAAGAGCAACTCAAAGATCTACTAGATAAGGGTTTTATAAGGCCCAGTGTTTCTCCTTGGGGTGCTCCTGTGTTGTTTGTGAGAAAGAAAGATGGCTCTTTGCATATGTGTATTAATTCCCGCCAACTGAATAAAGTCACCGTAAAAAATAAGTACTCCCTTCCGAGAATAGATGATTTGTTTGACCAATTGCAAGGTGAAAGTTATTTCTCAAAGGTAGACCTTCATTTTGGCTATCATCAACTCAAATTTAGGGAGTGTGACATCCCAAAAAATGCTTTCTAAACTCGTTATGGCCATTTTGAGTTTCTTGTTATGTCTTTCGGGTTAACTAATGCCCCAGCAGCTTTCATGGACCTTATGAATCGAGTGTTCAAACCATATCTAGATATGTTTGTCATAGTGTTCATCGATGATATACTAGTGTACTCTCGTAGTGAGGATGAACATTCTGATCATCTCCGAATTGTCTTGCAAAGCCTTAGAGATCACAAGTTGTTTGCCAAGTTCAGTAAGTGTGAGTTTTGGCTAAGGTCAATTACTTTTTTGGATCATATCATTTCTTCCGAGGGTATTAGAGTTGATCCCCAAAAGACCGAAGCTGTTAGAAATTGGCCTAGACCTATTTCTCCAACTGATATTCAAAGTTTCTTGGGTTTAGCTGGCTATTACCACCATTTTGTTGAGGGATTCTCCTCTATAGTGTCTCCTATGACTCGGTTGAACCAAAAAAAAAGTAAAGTTCTTATGGTCCGAATCTTATGAGAACAGTTTTCAGGAGTTGAAGAGTCGACTCACTTCAGCCCCTATTTCAACTTTGCCTGATTGTGTTGATAGTTTTGTGATGTACTGTGATGCTTTGAGAGTTGGGTTGGGTTGCGTATTGATACAGAAGGGTAAGGTGATAGTTTATGCTTCTAGACAGTTGAAACCCCATGAGAAAAATTACCCCACCCATGACCTTAAGTTGGCTGTTGTTGTGTTTGCTTTAAAAATCTGGAGACACTATTTGTATGGTGTCCATGTTGATGTTTTCACTGATCATAAAATTTTGTAGAATGTGTTTACCCAGAGAGAATTGAATCTTAGGCAGAGATGATGCTTAGAATTGTTAAAGGACTATGATATGAGTGTGCTGTACCATCCAGGCAAGGCTAATGTTGTGGCGGATGCCCTAAGTAGAGTGTCCATGGGTAGTGTTTCGCATGTGGTAGAAGGTAAGAAAGAGTTGGCTCGTGATGTACATTATTTGGCTAGATTGGGGGTTAGGTGGTTTGACTCTACTGAAGGTAGTATAGGGGTTCAGAGTAGTTCCGAATCCTCTTTGGTTTCGAAAGTGAAGGAAAAGCAATACTTAGATGCTACTTTGGTCAGACTGAAGGAGTCAGTCAAGGACCAAAAAGTAGAGGTTTTCTCCCAAAGGGGAGATGGTGTGTTGAGATTGCAGGGTAGATTGCGTGTCCCGAATATTAATGATCTGAGATAGAGGATTATGGCTGAAGTGCACGGGGTGCAATATTCTATTCATCCTGGTGCCACCAAGATGTACCGAGACTTGCGGGAAATCTATTGGTGGAGTGGCATGAAGAAAGATATAGCAGCGTTTGTAGCTATGTGTGCAACATGTCAACAGGTTAAGGTTGAACACCAAAGACCTGGTGGTATGATGCAAGAGTTTATTATTCCCACCTGGAAGTGGGAAGAGATAAATATGGACTTCGTGATTGGTTAACCTCCTTCCCGACGCCATAATGATTCCATTTGGGTTGTGGTTGATAGGTTGACTAAGTCTGCTCATTTCTTGCCTATTCATACTTCATATACTGCTGAGGATTATGTTAGATTGTATATCTAAGAGATAGTCAGACTGCATGGAGTTCCCTTATCTATTATTTTGGATAGGGGTACTCAGTTCACTTCGCAATTTTGGAAAGCTTTTCAGAAGGGTCTTAGTACCCAAGTGCTTTTGAGTTCTGCTTTTCATCAAAAGACCGATGGTCAGGCTGAGCGGACAATCCAGACCTTAAAGGATATCTTGAGAGCTTGTGCACTTGACTTTAAGGGAAGTTGGCATGATCACTTACCTTTGATAGAGTTTATTTACAATAACAGTTTCCACTCTAGTATTGGCATGGCTCCGTTTGAAGCCTTATATGGGAGGAAATGTAGATCACCCATAGGTTGGTTCAAGGTGGGTGAAGCGGCGGTGAGTGGTCCTAATTCAGTATTTGAGGCTATGGAAAAAGTTAAGTTGATTAGGGAAAGGTTAAAAACTGCACAGAGTCGTCAGAAGTCATATGCGGATGTTAGAAGGAGAGACCTTGAGTTTGAAGTTGGTAACCTAGTGTATCTGAAAATTTCACCCATGAGAGGGATGAAGAGATTCGAAAAGAAGGGGAAGCTTAGTCCCCGTTATGTTGGTCCTTACAAAATTCTTAGTCGTGTTGGTAAAGTATCTTATGAGGTCGAGTTGCCTTCCGAGTTGTCCTCTGTTCATCCAATATTCCATGTCTCCATGCTTAGAAAGCATATTAGCGATGCTGTGGTAGTGGATTCCTCTGTGTGTGCTGACATTCAAGAAAATCTTTCTTTTGATGAGATTCCTATTGAGATTCTTGATTTCAGTGTCCGAAGACTAAGGAACAAAGAAGTTCCCTTGGTCAAGGTGTTGTGGTGAAACCAATTTGTTGAGGGTGCAACTTGGGAATCTGAGGCAGATATGTGATCCAAGTACCCACACCTATTTTCTGCGAACTCCGATCAAGCCAAAGGTACTGTTCTTTCCTAAATCATGCACTTTTGATAAAAGTTGCGGCAGTTTAGCTGTCATTTATTATGTGTTCAGCTGTAGTTTCTTGAATTTATGCATTCTATGTTGCATTCGAAGTGAGAAACGATGTGGTGATGAGTCTAACGAATGATTTTAGTTGTATGCTCTATTTCCTATCTAATCTTGGCATGTATAGCGTCATTTGAGGATGAATGTTTCCAAGGGGGATGATGTAATACCCCGAGAAATTTTTTGTTGAAATTTTGTGCGTAAATGTGTTGGGTTCTATCTTTTAGAATGAATTATAAATTTTCCGTATGGAATGTCTTAGATTATGACCCACCATTGCATAGAGTATCGAATAATATTTCCAACGATATATGGATCATCCAAAACGGACACCCGAGCGATGAGTTATGAACATTCCGATCGAATCGTGAATAGTAGTGAACAGTAAAACGTGCAGGAAAAAGTACTAAGGCCTGGCGTATTTTTGCTCTAACTTTAAATGATCATAACTCCTTGTACATAATGATCTGGGTGATCTACTATATATCAACGGAAATCTCTACGAGTTCTCTTTCAAATGAAATTGGTTTCATCTAATTTGTCTATCAAAGCAAAAAGTTATGGTCAATCCACTTCAGCCTATCAAAAGCAAATTTTTGGGTCAACTTCAAATGATCATAACTCCTCGTACACAATGATCTGGGTGAGATAGTATATATCAATGGAAAGATATGATAGTTCTCTTTCTAATCAAATTGGTTTCATCCAATTTGGGTTTTGGAGTAAAACGTTATGGTTGATCTACTTCAGACTATCAAAACAGTCCACCAAAGGACAGATTCGAGAATTTTTTTATTTTTAAGGGCATTTTGGTCATTCCTCCTCACCCAAAATCTGTCCAAACCCTATATTAAATCCTATTAGAAGCATTATATGTTATATTTCATCGAATTCCCTCAAAAAGAAAACCCTAAGCTCCTACATCCAACTTCAAGAACCTCCAAAGTTCACCATTAATTCTGCAAATTTATTCAAGATTCCAAGTTCCTAGTTCAAGAACTCCAAGAACCATCATTCAAAGGCACGATTAACATCTCAAAAATGAATATCGATCTAAAGTTCATCATTCAAGGTATGTGGGGTTTTTCAACAAGAACTCTCTTTCATTCTTATGCCCAAAAGTAATTTTCTTTACAAAGACATGATTTTTATTTGATTTTTATGAATTTGAAGTATGAACCCATATCTTATGATGATTATTATGAAATCTTTATGTTTATGATTTTGAAAAATGAATTTACATGTGTGGAGATACAAAGCATGAATCTTGAACGATATTTATCATGATTTGATATTTGGATCGTGAATCCCCATTGGAAATTGTGTTTTTTTAGAAAGTGTGTGTTATAAGCACGTTGATGTTGAATATTTGAGATATTTTGAATGATTTGACCTTTTGATCTTAATGGAGTTGTTTTGAACTCGAGTGTGAAAGAAATCCACAACGTGGTTGATTTTGATAGATGGGAAGCATGATGGCTCCTGATATATATTTATATATTACTGAAATTATTTTGTT
Source organism: Capsicum annuum (assembly GCF_002878395.1). Lineage (NCBI taxonomy): Eukaryota > Viridiplantae > Streptophyta > Magnoliopsida > Solanales > Solanaceae > Capsicum > Capsicum annuum. The sequence continues at coordinate 146,805,009 of NC_061119.1, forward strand.
GTGGATTGTCTTTGAAATGATCTGAGATAAGTCTGGGAGAAATCTTTAGCACCGAGTGGGAGATATAAAGCGACCTTAATTTCCTAGAACTACATGCCCCTGTAGGAGTAAGCCTGAGGCTGATTTATATAGTGATCACTATTTTGTGTAGATTTGATATCAATAGTCCTACTCCAATGGCAAGGATAAGATGGCTCTCCCCAACGTGGGTTGTACTTTGGACTCCACGTAGATTACATGGTTTATGTCGGTTATAGGATCTCTCAGTGTGTGTGTGTTTTCTTGTGTCTATGGTTAATGGTGAAGTGATTTGGAAGTGGAATTGTGAAAGTTATTCTTTCAAAAGATTTAAATGATATTTACATTATGAGGATTGATATTCTTGATGAACTGAAAGTGATTGACAAATTATACGATGACTCACATGTGTTATTGTACTTATTTCATCCTCTCATGATTATGATGATTTTCTTCCGGCTATGTGATTCTTTCATACATCCTGCATATTTATTATAAATATTTATGATGATGATGTTTATACAACTGCATACACCCCCATATACTCGGTTCCTTTCCATGGTACTGACCCACATCTTCGGATGTGGGCTGCATTTTCTCGGAATATAGGTTCAGGTGCTTAGTTGTAGGTTCGACAGTGATTCTTCGGGCATGTTATTCTATATCCTCTATTGTGGTGAGTCATCATGTTCTGAGGACGTGATGTCTGATGTTGGTTTCACGAAATTATTTACATTTTATAACTGAGTATGAGTCAGTTGGGGCATGTCTCAATGGCTCGCTAGTTTTATTGATTTTCTTAGAGGCTTGTCAGACTAGTATAGATGTTGGGAGTTGACTAATAAGTCGTATTTTGTTATCTTTCTGAAATTCTTTTATTCTTGGATGATGATTACTCTGTTGATATTTGAGGGTTATTTATGAAAACCCCGTTAATTTGTGTTGAACTGAATGAAAATGGCTCAAAGGGTTAGCTTAGGGGTACTCGTAGCCTCAAGCACCGTGTGACACTCCAGGACCCATTTTTTGGGGCGTTACAGGATGTAAAGCAAAGGGAGTTAGAATTTATAGTTGGCGATTAGGTGTTCTTGAATGTGTCTCCCATAAAGGGAGTGATGCGGTTTGGAAGGAAAGAGAAGCTCAGTCCCCATTATGTGGGTCCATATTTAATTTTGAAGAGAGTGGATAATATGGCTTATGAGTTAGAATTTCCTTCTTATTTGGGTTCCGTTCACCCGACATTTCATATTTTGATGTTGAGAAAGTGTGTGGATGATCCTTCCTTGGTTGTTCCATAGGAAAGTATTGGTGTTTCGGACTACTAGTCATATGAGAAGATACCAATTGAGATCTTAGATCAGCAATTCCATCGGTTGTGGACAAAGAATGTGGCTTTGGTGAAGGTCTAATGGAGTATCCAAAAGTTTGAAAAAGCTACTTGGGAAGTTGAAGAGGACATAAGTCCAAATACCCATTATTGTTCCTCGTTTCGGATAATCGTGCTTAAGGTATGTGTTAAACTTTACTTCTTTGTTTTCTGTCTTTTTTAAAGGTAAGTGTGGTTGTATTCTGTGTTAAATCATTCTAAGGAATGCCTCATTCCGTTATTCAAGGACGAATGATCCTAAAGGGGGAGGATGAAACAGCTCAAATTTTTGGTCCTTTAAAATTTTTTAGCTTTGAACTCACTACCAAGTCTATGACTCTCCTTACAAGTCGTAATGTGTCATTGCGAGTCTTAGGGACCCAAATCGTAGCTTGGCCAGAATGTTTTCCTGGGGTTTCTGTTGTGACTATAACTAATGGCTACAAGTCGTGAAGACTCAAAATGAGTCGTATAGTCTCATCTGTAGCCAAACCAGTGTGATGCCCAAAGTATTTTGTCCTGACTATGACTTGGACCCTACGAATCATAGAGTCTCTTAGCAAGTCGTGGGGTTGGAGCCGTAGGGTTACCAAAGGAGGGGTCCCTCAGCTACTGTCCAGATTATGACTCGTGGTGACGAGCTGTGGTGAGGCCTTATAAGTCATATAGTAACTTGTAGTCACTGGTGATAATTTTTAAGATTTTTAATTGAGGGCATATTGGATATTTCCCCCTCCCTCACTTAATACCCACAACCATAAAACACCCTTGAGACGTTATTTTCAATACTTTAGCACTCAAAGCACTCTCTCAAACTCCATAAATTCTCCAAGGTCAAGATACTTAGGATTTCCAAGAATTTGGTCATCTAAGAGCTTAAGGGTCAATTTCTCTCCCTAAACCTTGGTATTTCAGGCATGTAACTCTTCCCCAATTCTTATTTTATGACAAAACATGTGTTTTAATCAAGTTTAATTGTATGGATTTGAATATGGGTTTTGATATAGTTGAGGGTTTTGGAATGTTTGGTCCTTGAATTGTTTTCCCATGGTTTTTATGAGTTATTCATGCTTTGAAATTAATGTTTGAACTAATGGGGTACATGGGTATAGGAATTGGAATGAGGGGTCAGGGTTTTCCCCAAATTGATGTTTTAAACTTGGAATTAGTTTTGAATAATTGTGTTCCCTCAACCCACTTATGTAATTGGCTTTAAATTGTGAAATTGTCACTCATCTTGACTTACTCACTCATGATATTGCACTGCATAAATGGTTAGACAATGACCATAGATTTGTAAGGTTGCGTTGGCTTTGTTTGATTTAATGAACAAAGGGAGTCAAGACATTCCCCCAAGATAATAGATTGTTATGGCATAGAGATAAGCTTGCAAGTGTAAGGGTATGACGATACCCATGGTATGCCTTAATATTTGATTCCTTAGTTAATAAATAGGTTATGTGAAACTTGTTTTAAATTGTGCTTAACGGGGGTTATGTAGCTAAGTCATGAAGGTAAGGATCTTGAATAACTTATACTGGAAACTCTTGTTTGCCGCCATAAAGTTTGGTCTTGATGATCGTGTGCACAATTCACACTATTGATATATATTTGTATCTTGGATTGACGTGGGGTTGAGGTATTCCCTTGTCTTCTTTGATACCTTTGGTTCGTGCGGCTAACACATACTAGGGCCCTTTCAATAGGGGAAACTGAACCCATATAGCACGTGGGTGCCTGTTACATGTTAGTGCTCAACCTACTATCTGTCTCCAAACGTTGTATCCCCATGCGATGCAGGCACCGAAGATACTTCTACTTTTTTTGCATAGTGTTAGGTCGATCAGCTCGGTTCATCGGTCGTTTGTGAAGAAGTGGTGAGCTTCCATTCTCTGAAAGATGATCATTCCATCGATTTTCTTTCATAAACTAGAATTGAAAAGTTCACATTAACATTATCATTGACATTGTCATTATCAGAGTCGGGGGCATGTCCCGATGTTGGTTTTTTTTAGATTTGTAGAGGCTTTGTGGATATTATGTGGAATTGATATTGATGTGTGACATCTTTAAATGCATTTAATCTTTTTTACCTTTTCTATCGTGTTAGATGTTTGGATTTCAGCCACTACTGGGTGTGTTATGTACTGTTTGGTTAGGCAATGGGGGTGGTCTATAATCCTCGGTGGACTTGAGATACCCGTTATTGTTAGGCCTTGGTTCGAATCTTGACACATACTAGGCAAATAGATGGGAGAAACATCCATAAACTTACGAATAATACAAATAAAATTCTAAGAAGTAGGTGAAGCAACACTAGTATCTTGAATATGGGCAAAAAGGATATCACTCTCTTGGGACCCCAAGCTATCCTCGGCATACCCGGTAGAGCTAGAGTCAAAATCTTAACATAGCAGTCTAGAATAGAATGATAAAGAGAAATATAATCCATACCCAAGATAACATCAAAATTTACCATATCTAGGATGATCAGATCTACCCAACTCTCACGCTAGCAAAGGTCACAACGCAGGATCGATACACCCGATCCACCTTTAAAGAGTCTCCTACAAGAGTAGATACATGGATAGGCACAACAAGAGGCTTACTAGCAGAATCAAAACCCGAAGCAAAATATGCAAACACACAGGAGAAAGTCTACCCCAGATCAAATAACACATATACGGATCTGAAGCAAAAGGGACAATTCCTGTGATAACAACATCGAAATACTCTACCTCTGGTCTGGTGGGTATAGCATAGCACTATCCACGTTCTACACATGGATGAATAGACCCACACCACCCCCGCGAGCACCATTACCATGCCACGCTCATCTCTTATAGTACCTCTATCTCTCTAAGGGTCACCTCTCAATGTCGATAAAAGAGTAGGCCTAGAAACATAATGAGGACAGTACTTGGCCAAATGCCCAAACTCATCACGCACATAGCAAAATCTAAGGCGCAACTAAATAGGAGGAGGTACGACTGAGCTAGAATGATTGCCCTGAAGTACTAAACTAGAAGACCTACTATCTGAACCATGCAAAGTTGACTGCACTAGTATACCATGATACCCGCGAGAACCTCTAAAATCTCTACCTCAAGGAGTGCAGCCACTGAACTCACCCTGATGTCGCACCCTCTTGGCGCCTCCCTGAGAAGCTCAGAGAATAGACTCAGTCATCTTCGCATGATCCACTATACGCCGAAACAATGCCCTCGACACTACTATCTGGGTAGTATCCAGCTGAAGTGAAACATTCAATCCGTTCACAAACTTCTGAATCTTTTCATACTCGGTGGCAATAAGCAAAATAACATCAAGAAAAGGCATGAAAACGTGCCTCATACTCTGCAACAGTCATGAAGCCCTACTAGAAATGATCAAACTCATCTCTCATCTAATCCCTTAGACTGAAAAGCACAAACTTGTTCAAAAAAGCCGCAGCAAATTGATCCTTAAGTCATTTTTGGAGAACTCAGAGGTATGCAACTAACAAGTGACCTCTACCAATCCCTAACTACGTCTCTCAACTGGTAAATAGTGTAAGTGACCTCGTCCAACTCGAGCGATCTAAGGTTAGCAACTTCCCACGACAATCAATCTAGAAATCATAGTCATCCTCGACCGCAGCACCACTGAACTTGGGTAGACCTAAATGAGTTAATCTCTCAAACCTCTTCTGATCCTTAAAAGACATAATTGTACCCGTAACAATAAGAGGCATAATGAACCTTGTTGGCTGATATCCCACCTGAAGGGGTAACATAGATGAAGGTTGAACCCCTGATCTCAAAATACCATACTCGAATATCTGCACAGAAGGAGGAACAACACTCGGAGTCTGTAGAGTACCACAACTGGAGGATCCCCCCTCGGAGTCGAAGGAACACCATAGGCACGCTCTGGCACAGATGGAGATTCAACTTGGATTGAAGTTTAGTCAAATTAACTTTCATAAAACGTGATAAGTACGGGGAATAACTTTTAGGAGTGCTTGGGACAATTAAGGACGAAGATTAAATTGCTTAGACAATTAAGCCTAAAACTTATTCTATTCATTTATTGTCTTAAATTTAAATAATAAGCCTTAGACAATTAGGGATGATTAAATTCCTTACAATTAGCTTCTTACATGTTCAAAAACTATGCAAAAAATACTAAAAGTTACAATCCTTCTCATATTAATATGATGCAAAAATACATACTAAAATGTTACAACTCACATATTTTTTTAACATGTATTTTTAAAAAATTGACCAACATATAACATCTATCTAGTAAATGATGGTTAAGTAGCTACGAATATTGGTCAATATTGCATGGATATATGCCAATAATAGAAGTAATATGTAGTAAACTATTTAGGGAAATGACAAGCTATGTATGCCAATAATAAAATATGTAGTAAAACCATGTATGCCTTCTTTCGTTAAGCTTGTTCCTCACTACCTAAAAGTTGTTTAATCTCAACAAAGCTACAGTAGAGATTGAATGCCCTAAATTAAATTTAGAAATGGGGGTCGCCCCACCTAATTTTTTAAAATTCTTGTAAACAATATAAAATAATTATGAAAACAGGGTTCGCTCGTTTTTGAATAAACCCTTTGAATTATTTTTCTTAAAATTTACATAGTAGATGGACGTTTACAGTACTAATAAACAGCTCGCCAAAAATGGCAGAACTGTGGTACATGTTTAAAGGGAGTGTCTGTTTTGATGTATCGTGTTGAAAAAGTACCCCTTTCGACTCCAGACTCAATATTCAGTTGGGATATCTAGAGTTTGGAGATAGCAGACTGTCATTACACTCTACAGATAATACAGAATTCAAAAGAAAAAAAATGACACCCCAAAAATCCTTAACAATTCAAAGAATACTGTGTTATCTTGAATGGTTCATATAAAATAATTATCTAACAAGAAAATTCAAGATTGATATCATTTCACATGTAACAGTGGACGTTTATAATATACAGAAAAATCAAAATTCATCCCACGGTTTAGAATAGTGTTCTTGGGAAATTTTTGTGCAACCATGTAAGATGGAGGGTGATAAATCTAGTGAAAAGTGGAGATAAATACCAACAGAGATCCCAACAAACATTTTTAAAAGACGAGGGGATCCAAAATTAAAAATTGGGAACCCTGTCTTTTGACAAGGCATCCGCTATTTCATCCTGTTGCTAAAGTCTAATACTACCTACTCTCAAGTAATATACAAGATCCTCACTGCAAAAACTAACGTTGAATTAATGTATCCCGTGTCAATTCACAGCTTGTCAGACGCAGCAGCTGGAAGTGAATCTATGTAAGTCGACACCCAGATATACCCAGCAATCAAGATGATTTTTACGTCCTTTACTCGGACTATCATGTACAACGGCACACCCCTCAACTAGTTCCCAGAAAATAATTATATTGACGAGCAATCGAATAAAATCTCTCAAGAAGGCTGGCTCTAGGATCTGGAAGGGTCTTCTCCACTGTGTTAGGGGACAAAAAGTGGAAGAATGGTAAGGGCTAGAAGCTGAAATCCATACAATGGGAACGGAAACACCACCAAAGGTATGCCCAGAATCAAGCCGCTGAGGATGATTTTGAAACATCAGTCTTGTTACTGCGGCACATACAATCTGGACATGGGACTGAATATACCGAGTCAGATGGTCTTTTAATCTCAATTCCCTTTGAATCACTATGTGCTCGTATATTTAGCATTTGCCGCTTGAAGCTTTTCCACCTGGAAACAGCAGTGCAAGGGTAAATACATCAATAAAGTCAGATAAAACCAACAACAAACACTGCTATCTACAAAAAGAACAGCCCAATGCGGCCGACTGGCATCTTGTATGTGTATAACAGAATGAGCTTTTCGATGAGTGGACATGGAGAGCAACCCAAAGTGATTAAACCGAAACTATATCTTTTGAAATCAAAATACATCTGATGACACGAGTGTTTCTATTGAATTAAAATACAAAGACTACTAGTACGGCTTTCCTGCTCAAGGAGCTTTAACATTCTAATACACACTTTTACCACCCAAATGGGTTTCAGAAACTCATCAAGTTTCTTTAGAGGCAGTCCAACCAACTAGTGTCGTCTAAATAAAAATCATGCAAACATATCAAAGACTTACCCAATATTTGTGTTATCAAATAACAAAGCTAACTTCCTCTTGTCTGGCCTAATTGTCTTCGAGTGTCCACCATACAAGAATCTTCTATGACCCAACAGAAAGTGGGGAAAATTTCCTCCTTGAGTTGTCACAAATACTTCACTATGAAGACACACAGTATAGTCTATAGCAGCCATCCTGGAAGAGTAATTCTAGAAGCAATAATTTGAGTCAGATGTGCGAAAAAGGTAAGACAAATGACAGGGAGAAGGTACTCAAACAATTCAAACCTGAAATGGGGCGAGCTCTTCGGGGGATGCTAGCATCTCTTTCGTTTGTAAAAGAGGAAACATCTCTAAGAGTGATTTCATGTGTCGCTCTGAGTCATAGATCTTTCCAGAAGCTAAATAAATAGATGTGCTTTTACCAAACCCCATTCCTCGTAACATCAAACCAACCTAATTTAAGTGTGGGAAGAAACTTAGCCACAAAAAGATGAGGCACCAAGGAAAGCATGATACATGATACAAGAAATGAAAGAGCCAATAGGAGAAGGAACCAAAGCTGGAACAAGCTAATAGAAGTATGACAAAAATCATATACCCCTCTAATTATGTAGAATATTAAACTTCCCCTCTACATGGAAAGGCATTCTCCCCCTCTATTACAATATCTAATGATTGACTAAAACTAATAAGTGGCTTTATAAAAGGTAAAGTCTAATTGGTTCTTCAAATTATCAATCTGCCCCTAGATGGATCCTTGTTTAGTTTCAAGTTCTTTTCTTCTCTTAAAGCAAATAAAATTCAATGAAGTATCTTGCATAATTAGATACCCTGTTTGGTAAGTAGAACTATCTCACCCAGATTCGACCTGACATTCCATTTCGTGAGTGTTGCAAGTTAGTTTATGGACTCTCTGTGTAATAGTCCCAGATGCATATACATAAAATCAGTCCCAGGAAAAGAATTACTTTTTGAGAATCAAGGTCATGAACAGATTATGGGAAACAGAGACGCAGGCGGCTTACGTCTGGATATTGTATTTTGGTAGAAGATAATTTGGTGCTTTGGAAAAGCAAGAAATAAAATGTGATTGCTCGATCTATACGGAAACTGAATACTGAGCAATGGTTGTGGCAACTTGCGAACTAATTTGGAATAAACAGTTTCTCAGAGAATTGAAGTTTGGAGAATTCAAGTCAGATGAAACTTGTGTTAGATAACCAAGTTGCTTTTCATATTGCACCAAATTGATGTTTCATGAGAAAACTAAACACATTGAGATTGTTTGTCACTTCATCAGAGGAAAAAAATACTCTCAAGAGACACTATTATAAAATTCGTCAAGTCAAATGATTAGCTCGCAAATATTTTCACCATGTCCCTAACTGGTTCTCGTATCAGTTACATTTGTAACAATCTTGGTACATCTGATTTATAGACACCAACTTGAGGTGTGTTGGAATCTTGTGGATATTGTTGAATATTTTAGGATCTTGTAAAAATAGTATGACTTTATTTACTCCTACAGTTATGTATTTTTATTTTCCTTCCTTTCTTAGAATATGTACATAGAGATCTAAACCCCAATGGATTGAGGGAATAATACAAGCTGATCTTTCTCTTTTTTTACAAGTACATCTTACGCAACTATCGTATCTTCGTTTGAAATGGTTATGCAGCTTACTTATCTTTGCAAGCATCTGTTGCACATCACTTTGTCAAACAAAACTTTTCAGAAATATTCTTTGGTAAAGATAATCTGGCAATGGACTCATTAACTGTTCAAAGCAAGCCCTGAAGATGAAAGGAATACAACCTCGAGAACAAAAGGTTCTACTTTTACTCAAGTTATTATTTCCAGTGTTTCGTCAGATAAGAAAAAAATAAAGGATATGAAAGTCAACTGAGTTGATTATAAAAAACAGAATAAGGAAGTCAACTGAGTTGATTATACAAAAATAGATTAAGGAAGTCAACTGAATGTTGACCCAACAAGACAAGAATATTACCTCTAATGGCGTTAAGGGACACTTTCCATTGATCCTGATTGCTCCTGGATGAATCACTTTACCACGTTTTGTAAATTTTCCCCTCCATCCTCTCTCTCTTGCTGCATCCATATCTATTTTCTCTTTACCTCCACCATCATATATACAACAAGAGAAAGCAACCATATCCTGAACGAAAAAGTGATCAAGGCTAAATACCCTCGGAAGTCTATGCTATGAACTACATAAAGTAAGCATGCACATCAGCTTGCACTAAATGAAAACTAACCTCCTCAAAGCGAAGATGCACAGATATATACTTCCCACTATTATTTGCACTTCGGTCTTTCATCCTTGCAACCAATGTTTGTCCTAAACTTAAAATGGGATTTGAAAATCTCAGGGCTTCGTAGTTTGCCAGACATCTAAGCCGCTGAACTGCTGGGGGAGCATCGAATGACAAACGATTAGCAAATGGGGATATCCTGACGATCCTGCGTTTAACAGAAACAGAACATTCAGACAAAGAAAAAGAGAGAAAAATAATGAAGGCGTGTCACCCAAACAAGGCTTGAAATAGAGATAATAGAATCTAGTAAAATACAAATTAAATTATGTAGTAGCATGACCAACAACTTAACTATAATTAATAGAATAGAATTCTACAGAAAGTATAACATCCAATGAAGTATTGCATTAAAATAGATGCCACATATAATATACAGTAAATGTTTCTCTTTACTCCAATCTGAAACCATCGTTTGAGCTAATATTAGACAAGTTTGAACACTTAAGAAACCATCATGAAAGACTTCAATCACCTACTAAACAAAAAATACCTCAACATCAAAAAGCATGCAAACTTTCCACACCCTGACCGTTTATTTTGATTATTGCAGGTTGGCAATCGCAGGCCTAACACACTGATCACAATCTTGAAGAACACTATATAAAGATCCAAACTTGAAGAATGAAGATTTGCGCAAGTTCACTGAGACTTGCTCATCTTTTTCTTCTTACTCAAGCACTATATTCTTAAGTTTACAAATATAATATAAGATAAGAGAGAAAGGAAAACCAAGTTTGAAGGTGTGTCAAAGAACATTGTTTGATGAGTGTTAGAAACCCAATGGGGGTGTTGGAGAGAAAAACAAATCTTTAACAAAGAAAGGAAAGAGCAGAAAGCATTGTAAAGTTTCATTGATCACTGCCATATTTATACATAAAATCATAACTGAAGAAGCTCAATAAAAGGAGTAAAATAAGCTATTATTATCTCTAACAATTATGGCCTAAAGATCAGCAAATGTAATAAATAAAATTCTGCAAGATTGCAGCCTTATTTAGCTAAATTTAAATCCTACTTTAAAGTTGTATTTTGAATTACAGCAGCAAATACGGCTAATGTCCAGCTTTTGAGGCACTAGTCTTAACACTCCTCCTTGACTCAAGAGCAGTAACACCAAGTCTTAGTCTTTCTTTGAGAAACTCGAATCTTGCTCTAGGTGGAGACTTAATTAAAATATTGGCATTCTGGAAATTAGTTCTGCAGTGCACTATGTTTATGTCTCCATTCTTTTGCACCTCCCTTATGAAATAAAGCTTGATCTTGAAATGACGTCTTTCCATGAGAAACGGGATTATTTACAATTGAAATTGTAGCTTCATATCCACAACGATTTCGGTACTCTTCCTTTATTCCAGGTACAAATCTGCCAGCAACTTCCAAATCCAAAGGGCTTGATTCACAGCTAAAGTAGCTGCAATGTATTCTGCTTTAGCTGTAGATTGAGCCACAACATCTTGCTTTTTTTGAACACCAAGAGAATATTCCAGAACCAAAACTAAAACTGTAACCTGAGGTGCATAAGAAAAACAAAGACAACCAAATATTTTCAGATTTGTTAGCAAAGGTTTGTAACCAAACCAAGCCTCAAACGGTGTCTTCTTTTGCAGAGCCTTAGTTGGCAATCTGTTTAGCAGAAATACTGCGGTATTGGCAACTTCAGCCCAAAATTTCTTTGGCGGCCCTTTCTCATGGAGAAAACACCTTGCCATCTCCATTAGCGTCCTATTTTTGTTTTCACTACTCCGTTTTGTTGAGGAATATAGGGTGCCGTTAGCTGATGCTCAATTCTTGCTTCATTACAAAAGTTATTGAACTTTTCTGAAGTATACTCGGCTCCATTATCTGTTCTTATCACCTGCATTCTGCAACCACTCTGATTTTCCACAAAAGCCTTAGATTTCAAGAATACATCAGCGACCTCAGATTTAAAATTCAAAAACTAAATCTAACAATATCTAAAACAATCATCGATAAAGGCATCAATATAGTACTTAATTCCCTTTAAAGATGGTGTTTTCTAAGGTCCTCCTACATCCGTGTGAACAAGTTGCAGCTTATTTTTTGCCCTCCATGATGAATTCTGAAAAGAAAGCCTTGTTTGCTTCCCATACTGACAAGCTTCACAAGCAGGCAAATTTTTCTTTAGTTGATTTTCTTTCATGAAGTGTATGGCATCATGATGATAATGTCTGAGTCTTCTGTGCAATAACTCGAAATCATTTTCCAACCTGACAACTGTTGCTTACTTCTCGTCTAATAGATTCAAGGAAAAACTCCTTCCTCTCATCTTGACCTTGAACATCTCCTTATTATCAGAATCCTTAATGACACATGCTTTTTCTTCAAACAACACTTTGAAACAAATTTCAAGTAACTTCCTAACACTTAAGAGGTTTTGATCAAGATCAGGAACAAAGAAAATATCAGTTATAAGTTTCAAACCTGTAGGGCTTTGAATTGCAATTGTTCCTTTGCTTTTTCGTCAAGATATTCTCCATTTCCAGTTTTTACTTTGGAAATAACAGATCTACCTAGCTCTTTAAAGAGCTCTTGATCACTGGTCATATGATTTGTGCATCCGCTATCAATCAACCAATTTTCAGAAGTACTTTTACTAGCAAAACAAGTTGCTACAAACAATCGCTCTTCTTCATATTGATTTACAACAGCTTTGGCTTCTTCTTGTTGCGTTTGTGACTTGCACAACCTCTCCGCATGGCCTAGTTGACCACATTTGTTGCACTTGACATCTGGTCTCCACTAATATTTCTGTTGAGAATGATTTGTCTTTTTGCAATGAGGGCAGCGTGGATTACTCCCCGCCCCCCCCCCCCCCCCCCCCGATTGTTGTAATTATTGTCTTGCCTTTGCTTCTGGTTCTTTTTCTTTCCCTCGTATAACTCGTTATGTGATTTAGCTTGAAAAGCACCTTCAACAGAACCTTCTTTCCTCATTATTCTCCTTTGCTCCAATGCCTGCAAAGCTGTAACAAGTTCTGCCAAGGTAATGATTGACAGATCCTTAGAATTCTCGAAAGAAGAGATTGTGGCTTCATATTTCTCAGGAAGTGTGACGAATTTTTTTTTGAACAATTCTTTCATCAGTAAAATCCTTACCAAACAATCTCACCTAGTTAGCTAAGTCAAGTAGTTGATCTGCATAATCTTTTATAGTTTCTAATTCTTTGATTGATCTAAAAGAAAACCTCATAATGAGCTTAATATGAATCTTCAAACTCTTTGTTATCTAATGAACGTATTAATTAAAGTTATATATATACTGATAATGTACGGAATTTTAACATTATTAAGGCAAATTAAATAACTATAATAGGTACTTACTGGATTTTCGGATTTTGGTTACTCTGTTTTCTTGATTGATCTGACGCACTCTCTCTCCAACGTTTCACCTTTAACGTTCCAATCTTAATGTTTACTTTTTCGGACCGGCAGATTCCGACGCCAACGACGGTTTAGGCACGCCGGCAACAGGTAAGGGGTACTATCTCTCTCCCTCGTTCTCTCCCCCCAGTTTCTCTCCCCCACCCCCCCAGTTCTCCCTATCTTCCCCCCTCTCCCTCCTCCTTTTGTCAGTCTCGTCACTACTATCGCCGGCAGGGTTAGGGTTCCCGCCGGCTTGACTCCGGCGCCGGTGTAGGTGTGCATCAGCGGTCAAGCAGGTTGGTACGCAATAGCCGTCTTACAGATTTCGACAATACATATTCGACGATCCGGCGACACTCTAGCACCGAACCAATGGCTTTTTCAGGCGACCTTAATCTGGCAACCAACTATCGACATCAAAATTAACAGAACCAGCAGCCCACAGGCGTACCGGTGACATCTAAACTTTGATTTTAGTCACTTCATACAGCTTGGTTTATTTATATTATTCTGGTTCTTGCTTTTTCTTACTGGTTTCCTTTTCTATTTCTTGTTTCCTGTTCGTGTGATTAAAGTGGTGATTGGATACTTAGCCTATTGGTGGTTTTTGGTTATTGTTATTGTTGTGTTGTTCTGGCTGCTAGGACAGTTAGTGTACTTTGTGAGTGCCTTCGCCTACTGTTTTCATACTGTGGCTTTGTCCGTTTGTTTGTTGGCGAGGGGCTTTATTTTGGTTTTTGAGTAGTGGCTAGAGGGGTTGATGCTGGATTAGGGTCATGTCCGAGGGGGTTGGGGGTGAGGGCTATTTTGGGAGGGGGTGAGGAGGGGAAGGCAGGGGCAGGTGTAGGGTATAGGTCGGGTGTTAGGGCGGGTTTGGTAAGGGGTTTTAGAGGTACGCAAGAGGCGAGAGTAAATAGGTTGAGGGTAAGGTCTTGGAACATTAGGACCCTTCAGGGTAAGTACGTAGAGCTGGTGAAGATTCTTAAGAAGAAGAGGATTAATATTGTGTGTGTTCAGGAGACTAGGTGGGTAGAATCTAAGGCTAGGGATGTGGATGGGTACAACTGTACAAGTTGTGGTACTCGGGGAGTGAGGGGCGTCGAAATAGAGTGGGCATTTTAGTGGATGAGGAGCTGAGAGGTCAGGTGGTGGAGGTTAAGAGGGTCAGCGATAGGCTGATGAAGATTAAGTTGGTCATAGGGGGTTTTATGTTGCATGCGTGTAGTGTGTATGCGCCGCAGGTGGGCTTGGAAGAGGAGGTGAAAGCAAGATTTTGGGAGGATTTGGACGAGGTGGTGAGAAGCATGCCTAGCTCGGAGAAGATTGTCATAGTAGGGGACTTCAATGGCCACATTGGGGTATTACCGGGAGGCTACGACGATGTGCATGGAGGTTTTGGTTTCGATGATAGGAATGGTGAGGGAGCTGTTCTGTTGGATTTTGCGAGGGCTTTTGGGCTGGTGGTAGTGAATTCGAGTTTTCCGAAGAAGGGGGATCACCTGATTACCTTCCGAAGCGCGATAGCTAAGACTCAAATTGACTTTCTACTGCTTAGGAAGGGGGACAGGGTGTTATGTAAAAACTGTAAAGTCATTTCGAGTGAGCATCTTTCGACCCAGCACAAGCTTCTAGTGTTGGACTTGTCTATCAAGAAGTGCAAGAAGAGAATATCCAGGGAGGGTCGACCGAGAATTAAGTGGGGTAGCTTGACGCCCGTTAGTGCACTGGAGATAGGGGAAAAGGTGAGGGGTTTAGGGGTGTGGGAGTGCAGGGGGGACGTGGATGTTATGTGGGAGAGGGCGGCCAGCTGTATCACGAAGACTGCTAGAGAAGTGTTGGGGGTCTCGAGGGGTCAGGCAGGACGTCATAAGGGGGATTGGTGGTGGAACAAAGATGTGAAAAAGAAAGTGGAGATTAAGAAAGAGGTGTATGTTAAGTTGATTGAAAGTAAAAATGAAGAGGAGAAGCGGGTGAATAGGGAGGTTTACAAAGTAGCAAGGAAGGAGGCTAAGTTAGCAGTTACGGCTGCTAAGTCGGCAGCGTTCGAGAGCTTGTATACGGGGTTAGAGGAGAAAGATGAGGAAAAGAGGTTGTATAGGCTTGCTAAGGATAGGGAGCGGAAGGGTCGTGACCTCGATCAAGTGAAGTGCATTAAGGGGGAGGATGGTAGTGTTTTAGTGGAGGATGTTCACATTAAGAGGAGATGGCAGGAGTACTTTCATAGCCTTTTGAACAAGGAGACGGACAGAGGCATTGAGTTAGAGGAGCTGGAGCACTCGGAGAAGAGCCGTGATTTCAGTTACTGTAGGTATTTTAAGGTTGAGGTTAGAGAGGCTGTTCGTAGGATGCGGAGAGGTAGGGTGACGGGGCCAGACGAGATTCCGGTGGATTTTTGGAAGTATGCTGGTGAGGCAGGTTTGAGGTGGTTGACTGTTGTTTAACGGCATTTTCAAGACTGCGAGAATGCCTGAGGCTTGAAAATAAAGTACGATGATTCCATTATATAAAAACAAGGGTGACATCCGGAGTTGCAACAACTATTGGGGTATTAAGTTGTTGAGTCACACTATGAAGATTTGGGAGAGAGTGGTTGAGAAGAGGCTGAGGAGGGTCGTGTCCGTTTCGGAGAATCAATTTGGATTTATGCCTGGTTGCTCGACGACAGAGGCAATCCACCTGGTGAGGAAATTGGTAGAGCAGTATAGAGAAAGGAAGAGGGATTTACACATGGTGTTTATCGACCTAGAAAAGGCATATGATAGAGTCCCGAGGGAGGTTCTTTGGAGATGCTTGGAGGTGAGAGGGGTTCCGATGGCGTACATCAGAGTTATTAAGGACGTGTACGATAGAAGGAAGACCCGGGTGAGGACGGCGGAAGGAGACTCAGAATAGTTTTCGATCGAGATAGAGTTGCATCAGGGATCGACTCTTAGTCTATTCCTTTTTGCGCTGGTGATGGACGTGTTGACGCGAAGTATTCAAGGCGAGGTGCCTTCGTGTATGTTATTTGCGGATGATGTAGTGTTGATTGATGAGACACGGGGGGGGTGTGAATGACAAATTGGAAGTCTGGAGGCAAACCCTTGAGTCTAAGGGGTTCAGGTTGAGTAGGTCAAAGACGGAATATTTGGAATGCAAGTTTAGTGACTTGAGGCAGGAGGACGAAGTAATGGTGAGGTTGGACTCCCAGGACGTTTGTAAGAGGGACAGTTTTAAGTATCTTGGGTCTTCGATTCAAGGGAATGGTGAGATTGACGAGGATGTCTCTAAGCGTATTGGAGCAACATGAATGAAGTGGAGGCTCGCCTCGGAGGTGTTGTGTGATAAGAAAGTACCCCTTATGCTTAAAGGCAAATTCTATAGAGTGGCAGTCCGCCCGGACATGTTGTATCGAGCGGAGTGTTGGCCAATCAAACGCCCCCACATCCAAAAATTGAAGGTGGCGAAAATAAGAATGTTGTGTTGGATGTGTGGGCTTACTATAAGGGACAGGGTAAGGAATGTTGTGTTGGATATGTGGGCTTACTATAGGGGATAGGGTATGGAATGAGATTATCCGGGAGAAGGTGAGAGTGACTTTGGTGGAGGACAAAATGCGAGAAGGAAGGCTGAGATGGTTTAGGCATGTGATGAGGAGGAGCACGGATGCCCCAGTTCGTGGGTGTGAGAGGCTAGCTTTGGATGGCTTCAGGAAGGGTAGAGGTAGGCCAAAGAAATACTGGAGGGAGGTGATTAAACATGACATGGAGCAGCTTCAGCTGACTGAGGATATGACCCTAGATAGGAAGGTATGGAGGGCGCGGATAAAGGTAGAAGGCTAGTGTGAGTGTGGGTTATAGCATGCAGTTAGGAGAGATTTTGTGTAGCCGAGAAAGTAACCCTAGGACTGTGTACATAGGTGGGTGCCCTTTTTCTTATGTCTTAGTTCCTATTTGTCTTATTTCGTGTCGCCAGTATTTTCTCATATTTTGTATTTCTACGATTACTATTTTTATCATTTCTTATTCATGATTTTCTTTTATATCACCTATTCCCCCCCCCCCTTATTTACTATTCTTTATCTTGAGCCGGGGGTCTATCGGAAACAGCCTCTCTACTTGTTTTTGTTGTAATTCTTTCATTCTCTTCATTTCAAATTCCCGAATCAAATTCATCACTTGCATATTCTGCACTCTTTCATTTCCTTGGTATTCCGTTTCGAGATACGCCCAAATTTCTGCAGCGGACTTCATTTGCATAATTCTGGTAAGAATTAAAGGGGATACTGCAGAGAAAAGGAATGCTTTGGCTTTCGTTTTTCTTGTCTTTCTCTCCTTGTGATGTTTCATCTGATTCACTGTTAGATTAGCTCCAAGCGGAGTTACTTCATAATCCTCTTCTACTGCTTCTCATAGATCTCTAGTGCTTCAAGATGAACCGTCATTCTAATTGCCCAAGCTTGATAATTCTCACCATTGAAGACAGGTGGAGTTGGAAAGCTTGTTTCAAAATTCATTTTCTATAAACTATTTAAGATCACAGTTTAAAGAAAGAATTTGTGCTCTTATTCACTCTCTTCTCATAGGTCCATCAAGATGTGATACGAGCCAAATGGCCACTTTAGCTTTTGATGACATCTTCGGAGGCCAACATAAAAGGACTCAAGACTTGGTCACCACGAGGGCACAAGAACCCGTTTTGAGCATGTCATAAAGCAAGGTTGTGTGTGGAAGATTGTGCGGGGACTTACCTTGATGACTATCCGAGAGCTCCAAAGGATTGCATAAGTCGAAGTGTGAAGAGGAGCCTCAACACTACAAAGTCGTTCCTTCCATTGAAGTCCAAACACTCCATGGCCACCCTTCATTAAGGGTATTTTGGACATTGCATATATTGTAATGTGCACACCATTGCCGCCCCTGCATCTTGGTCATTTTTTCTATCTTGTAATAGGCTATAAATAGGATCTTATTAGTTCATTTCCTTAGTTTATGAATGATGAAGAATTGATAAGAAACTTTTGAGAGTGAAAACCGAAACTAGGTTGCAAATTCATGTGTAGATTCACTTGTGTTGCATGTTGGCTTAGAAATGTTGGTGCTTGAAGGGATTGATGTCCCTCTTGTGTCTCCATACGAGTTTGGTGATGTCTATGTAAGCCTTAGGGGTCTTAGAATTTGATACATTCTAGGGTTCTTAGAGTTTATGTATTCCTTTGTCAAACTACCTATCTTTACATTTTGTTGTTATCTTATGTTCTTGTTGTGTTGTTGAATCCGTAGTTTGTGTTCATCCTGTTATTGTTGTGTTGATGGTTGTTTTGCATCTTGTGTTAGGTGTTTTCGTATCATTTGGTATCAGAGAAAGGCTGATTTTGTTCCCACAAAATCAATCTTGGGCTTGCTTGCTTGAAAATTCAAAAAAAAAAAGAAGTGGTTATTCTTGTTTGAGTCTTGGCCAAAACTTGGAGTCTAGATCTAGGAGTATTTTGTGTGTTTTGAGTGTTTTTCAGTGTTAGTTTCTTCTTCACTAACACTAACAGAGTCGATATCCAAGTTGAACTCCTACTTGTGTTGTTGTGCAGATTCAAAGTTTGGCCGAAGTGTTGTTGTTGTGGATTCAAGGTTTGAACATTATTGGTGTGTTGTTGTTGTGAATCAGAAGATTAAAGGTGTGTTGTTGAGGATTTGTGTTTAAAAAGAGTTGTTGTTATTTGGAGGTTCAACTTGAACCTTGGTCTTCAAACCTTTAATGAAGATTCTTGGTGTTCCTGACCAGTCTTCATGTCTCGTGACAAGAACCTTCAATAGTAGTTGTTTGATCTTAAGACCAAGTGGAAGAGTGTCGTCTTTCTTGTTTGTCTTGAAACAAGTCCCAAAAATATACCAAAGAAGTAAGGGGACAAAAAGCTTTCCAAATATCTTATTACCAAAAGGGAGTAAGGGGTATTTTTCAAGACTAACCAAAAGAGGAAAGAGTCAACCACCCTTCAAAAAGTTGTTTTGCCCAAAAGGTGCAAAGAAAGTCAACCTTTTTTTAATGTGAAAAAGGCTCCAAACTTGTTGTCCTCCCCTCCAAAATCGGTTTTACTCTTCCACAAGTTGAAAGTTGAACAAAATTCAAAGTTGGAAAAACAATAATTTTTCAAAATCCGCAACCACTTCAAGGTTGCAACGTCACCTAAATTCCGTACAACACAACAAATTTTAGGTTCAAAAATTTGGATTCTTAGTTTTGATTCTTGTTTCCTTAGTCTCCCTTGTTGATTCCTTAGTCTCCGTTTCTTCATGTCTACATTCCGTGTGTCTTTTACCCTTTTGATCCGTGATTACCACTCAACGCCTCACGCAGTAGAAGTCAACTTACAACACTTGTGATCAAGTGTGAGGTATCCAAAAGAGAGAAGTGTCTCAAAAGTTTCTTATCAATTCTTCATCATTCATAAACTAAGGTAAATGAACTAATAAGATCCTATTTATAGCCTATTACAAGATAGAAAGACAAAATGACCAAGGTGCCCTTAATGAAAGGGGCAGCCATGGTGTGCACACTACAACATGTGCAATGTCCAAAATACCCTTAATGAAGGGTGGCCATGGAGTGTTTGGACTTCAATGGAAGGAACGGCCTTGTAGAGTTGAGGCTCCTCTTCACACTTCGACTTGTGCAATCCTTTGGAGCTCTCTGATAGTCATCAAGATAAGTCCCCACGCAATCTTCCACACACGGACATGTTTTATGACATGCTCAAAACGGGTCCTCCATGCATGTTCTTGTGTCCTCGTGGTGACCAAGTCTTGAGTTCTTTTGTGTTGGTCTCCGAAGATGTCATCAAAAGCTAAGGTGGCCATTTGGCTCGTATCAAGATGGCAATGCTCTTGATACCAATCTGTTGGAGAGAAAAACAGATCTTTAACAAAGAAAGGAAAGAGCAGAAAGCATTGTAAAGTTTCATTGATCACTGCCACATTTATACATCAAATCATAATGAAAAAGCTCAATAAAAGGAGTAAAATAAGCTATCATTATCTCTAACAATTATGCCTAAAGATCAGCAAATGTAATAAATCCGATTTTGCAAGATTGAAGCCTTATTTAGCTATTTAAATCCTACTTTAAAGTTGTATTTTGAATTACAGCACCAAATACAGCTAATGTCCAGCTTTTGAGGCACTAGTCTTAACAGGGGGGTCTTGTTTTGTTGACAGGAAGAAAAAAACACAAAGCAGCCGTGATCACTCAAACATTTACAGGATCTAAGTGCAATGACCCTCCCGGTCATTTTTGAGTTTTCAAGTGTTTTACCTGTTTCGACCTTTCCAGTAGCTTATATATAGTGTTTGTCGTCGGCTGGGATAGGTGGTTTGGTTCCCGAAAAGTTCGATTGCATTTTAGTTGACTTTTTTTGTTTTGGAGCATTTAACTTGTATGAGTTTAATTTTAGTCAACATTCTTGTAAATCGAACACGAATGGGATTTCCGACAGTTTCCTAGCTTTGGAAGGTAGATTTTGAGTTAGGGGGACCTTTGGTGCGAGTTGTGAAGCTTTCGAACTTATTTCGGGTACTTGATTAGGTTTTTCATTGATTGTTAGGTCCGGTCAGCTAAATCATCACGATCACGAGGAGAACCATAACGTTTGCGATGCTCTGGGCCAGTGCGGTCCGACGATCGCGATAGGGTCCTCGCCTTCGCAATGAAGGACCCCTAGCAGTATATAATTTCCTTAGCTTCATTTTCTCCTCATCTTCACTCGAATTTTGATCATCATGGGAGCTCGGGAGCTATTTCTAGTGGGTTTTTCAACTGATTATGTCCGGTTAATTTCATAAAATCCTCCCTCATGTAAATTCCGATTAATTCTATATTTAATTCTGTCCATTTCCAACTCAAATTCTTGAAATTCTTTCTTCAATCAATAGGCTTTCTAGGTTGTTTTAAGCCTCAAAACAAATTTCCTTGTCGCCCATGATACGGGCATGGTTTCCTTACCTTAGGGGAGGGCAATTGCGTAGAAAAATTTTGTTTTCGTCGATGGCCCCGAGGATCGATTTTTGACCCAATTTTAAGCCCAGATAGTAAACCATCAATCTGAATATCATTAATCTCATACTAACGTTCATATTACATATTTGATAGAGTGGTTGTGATCTGAGGCTTATGGAAGGGGAACACATTAATGTGACGATTCTCAACTTGTCATTCGACCATAAGGTAGGTTACGACCTCCTTTTCTTTAGACTTAGCTCGGTCAGACGGTGTATGTTATTAATTTCATGTTGGTTAGGGGATTGACTAGTTAGAATTAGGCCTACATCGAAATTATGTATTTATTGGCTTATTTCGAGTACTTTAGGGTAGCATTTTGCTTAAGCCTGAGTTTAGGATGTTTATTTTAGTACTGGAACTAGATTAGGAATCCATAGTCTAAGTTCAGGGTCTGATTTCGTGGTAGAGTCGGGCTTTTATGGTCCGTTAATGTTAAATTGTATTTCCTTCCGCGTTTTTCCTTATGTTGTGACATTATGGGGCCTAAGACCCGAGGATTAGACTAGGATTGGATCTTGATTGGTTATGGCTATGATGTGAAGGGAAATCTTCTCTATTTCGTGTATACATATTTATACATATTTTTATATCGGTATCTGTACATGCACGCTCATACATTCATATATAAGGATTATAGTATATCTCAGAGGTAAAATACTAATATTCGGCTTTTGAAAGGAATGTACCACTTTTACCACTGATTTTGGGCTTTTGAGAGAATTGTACCAACTTTACTACTAATTTAGCTTTTGAAAAGATTGTACCACATTTAAATTCAGTTTAAGGGACGTTTCCTAATCATTTTCCTATTTTCTTTTCTATAATGAGTCTGAGGCACGATTTCGGGTGTCGCATTTGTTGATGAACTCAAGGGATTTTCGGGCGGCCCAAGGGATGATTCTGCATTTTACTTTTCTGCATTCGCCATATCTTGCATGGCATCTGTTAGAATATTAGTAAGAATAGGAATAGTATATAAAATCCTACATGGAAAAAAATTATAATGTAGTGTTTATAAATAGGGTCTGGATATAATTATGTAACCACACAATTTTCAATAATATTTTTTTCTCCATTTATTCTCACATCGTATCAGAGCCAGGTTGGTGAGAAACTTCAGAAAAGAAAACTCAGTTACCGTGCATCAAATCCGGTGACTGATTTGTGTCATTTTTTATTTTGTGGGTTGTGTGAAAAATACAACACTACCAAGAGGATCGGAAAGCTCAAGCAACAAAAACCCGACCAAGACTGCCGAAATAATACTAGCCACGCGCCCCCACGCACCTGCCGGAATTCTGAATTTCCAACGAGATTTGTGTCACGCACCGACGCGTGAGCCCATCTCCGATCGATCGAATTTTTGAGTTGTTTTTCTTTTGTTGGGGTCGTCGATCTATTCTGACTCCGACCAATTACTCTTTTCCAAATTCCACCAAGTCTTTTAAGATTCCGATCACCGGAACCTAAATTCCGGCGACCTCATATTCTTTTTCGAGGAATTTTCAGACATTCAAATTATGTTTCTTAGGATTTTCAAGTCAAATTTCCAAAATTTCTTTTGGGCATGGTATTTTTGGCTCCAAAAATATTGGAATTGGAAGTTCAAAGTCCTATGATCACTTCTGAACCTTTAATGGGAAGTTCAAATTATTTAGCCTAGGCTTCCTTGGTTGAGTTGTGGTGCAAAGTTAAGTGTCCAAGATCACTTAAAGAACTAGGCTAGTGTGGTGGATGAAAAGGCAAAATCTAGTGCGAAAGATGCGAAAGCTAAAGATTAATGGGAGAAAGTTGACGCTCAATTATATAGTCTCTTATGGCGATCTATTGATTCCAAGTTGATGCCCTTGTTTCATCCGTTCCATACGTATTATTTAGTTTAGGAAAAAGCTCGTGTTTTATACACTAATGACATATCTCGAATGACCAACTTGAAGAAACAAGAATCTGATATGTCTACTTGGGACAAGTACAAGCAGTCATGGAAGAATTTGATACATCTATGCCCATCACTGCGGATGTGGAATAACAACAAGAGCATAGACAGATGTTTTTAGTTCTTACACTTGCAGGACTTTCAACTGACCATGATGTTGCACGTGATCTGATTTTAGCTAGTCCTACGGTTCCTACAATTGATGAGTTATTCTCTCGTCTACTTCATCTTGTCGCGCCTCCCAGTCACAAAGTAATTTCATCAAAGAATAGAAAAACGAACATATCAACCTATGGAAAATCGGCGAAGAGGAGGTCGTTCTGAAAAATCTCGATCGAAGTGTAGTTGTCATAAAGTTGGACACACTCAGGATATATGTCATAGTTTGCATTGTCCACCACCCAGTTATAATCCTATTGCTATAAAGAAATATAATGAGTTCCTTCGGAATCAAGCAAGTAAGCAGACATCTCCACAGCCTAATCGACCATCCAATAATGCTCATATTGCCCAAACAGAATATGATGAGTTCCTTCACTATCGAGCAAGCAGGCATCTCCACAAGTAGCCTCGGTTCCCTGATGCTTCTGTTGCTGGTAATCCTTTTATTTGTGTTTCACCGTCTAGTACTCTTGGATCATGAGTTGTGAACTCAGGTGCTTCTGATCATACTTCTAGTAACAAATCACTTTTGTCTGATATTATTTATTCACAATCTCTTCCTGCTATTACTTTAGCCAATGGGATCCGAACAAAACCAAAAGGAATTGGACAAGCCAAACCCGTATCTTCTATCACTCTAGACTCTGTTCTTTATGTCACTGGTTTTCCTTTTAATCTTACATCTGTTAGTTGTTTGACACGTGCCCTTCATTATAGCATAACTTTTTTTTATGATTCTTTTCTAATGCAGGACCGCAATACGGGACAGAAGATTGGCACAGGACATGAAACACAAGTCCTTTACCATCTTACCTCTTCAAATTTCTTCACAGCATGCTCCGTTACAGACCCTCCAAACTTGATCCACAAACATTTAGGACATCTGAGTCTATCCACGCTACAAAAGATAGGTGCTTAGTTTGTCTAGTTTATCCACATTAGATTGTGAGTCATGTCAACTTAGGAAACACACCCATGCTACTTTTCCACATAGTATTGAAAGTCGCTCAGAGTCTATTTTCTCATTAGTTCATTATGATGTTTGGTGACCTAGTAAAGTCAGTTCAGCCTTAGGTTTTTGTTATTTTGTTAGTTTCATTGATGATTTTTCAAGATGTACTTGGGTTTTCTTAATAATAGATCGTTTTGAGATATTTTCTATATTCAAAAATTTGTGCTGAAATACAAACTCGATTTGGTGTTTCTATTCTTACTTTTCACAGTGATAATGTCTTAGAATACTTATCCTCTCAATTTCGGAAGTTTATATCTCATCAAGGATATTCACCAGTCGTCTTGTCCATACACCCCTCAGCAGAACTATATAGCAGAAAGGAAGAATATGCATCTTCTTGAGACTACTCGCACTCTTCTCATTGAATCTCATGTACCGTTGCATTTTTTGGGCGATGAAGTCCTTGCATCATGCCATCTAATTAATAAAATGCCATCATCTTCCATTCAGAATCAGGTTCCGCATTCCATATTGTTTCCACAGTCACCTCTCTACTGTATCCCCCCTCGTGTCTTTGGGAGCACATGCTTTGTTCATAACTTAGCCACTGGGGAAGATAAATTAGCCCCTCGGGCACTCAAGTGTGTATTTCTTGGTTACTCTCGAGTTCCAAAAAAGGTATGGTTGTTATTCACCGGATCTTCGTCGCTATCTTATGTCCGCCGATGCCACCTTTTTTTAATCTCAACCTTACTATACATCTTCTGATCATCCCGACATTCTGAGGTCGTACCCGTATCTCCAGATTTACATGTACCAACCTTTGAGGAATCGATGATTACTCCTATATCTCCAGCTGCAGTGCCACCACTTACTTCTACATCTCCAGCTACAGTGCCACCATTTCTGACTTATCATCATCGTCCACGTCCAATATTAGTCCCAGATGATTCATGTCATGCGCCGGACACTGCTGCTACTGCGGACTTGCCTCCTCCTAGCCAATCAGTTGCACTTCAAAAAGGTATGCGTTCCACTCATAATGCTAATCCACATTATACTTTTTTGAGTTATCATCGTCTATCATCACCTCATTATGCTTTTATATCATCTTTGTCCTCTGTTTCCATCCCTAAGACTATAGGTAAAACACTTTCTCATTTAGGATGGAAGCAGGCTATGATAGATGAGATGTCTGCTTTGCATACGAGTGGTACTTGGGACTTTGTTTCCCTTCCGGCAGGTAAATCTACTGTTGGTTGTCGATGGGTTATGCAGTCAAAGTTGGTCCAGACAGTCAGGTTGATCGGCTTAAGGCTCGCTTTGCTGCCAAAGGATACACACAAATATTTGGGCTTGATTATAGTGACACTTTCTCTCTCGTGGCTAAAATAGCATATGTCCGTCTTTTCTTATCTATTATTGATGTTCGTCATTGGCCTCTTTATCAGCTAGACATTAAGAATGCTTTTCTGCGTGGTGATCTCGAGGAACTAGTCTAGATGGAGCAACGACCTAGTTTTGTTGCTTAGGGGGAGTCCAGAGGAGTCTAGTAGCCTTGTATGTTGACTACGCAGGTCACTCTATGGTCTGAAACAGTCTCCTCGAGCCTGGCTTGGAAAGTTTAGCACAGTAATTCAGCAATTTGGCATGATTCGTAGTGAAGCTGATCACTTAGTGTTCTATCGGCATTTTGAACCAAATCTATGTATTTATTTGGTGGTTTATGTTGACGATATTGTTATCAACGGCAATGATCAAGATGGTATGACTAAGTTGAAACAGCATCTCTTTCAGCATTTCCAAACTAAAGACCTCGCTAGACTGAAATATTCTCTAGGTATTGAGGTTGCTCGGTCCAGATCAAGTATTGTTATTTCTCAATGCAAGTACGCCTTAGACATTCTTGAGACAAGAATGATGGGATGTAGACCCATCGACACTCCTATGGATCCAAATGTTAAACTTCTGCATGGACAGAGGGAGCCACTCAGTGATCCTGAAAGGTATAGGCGGTTGTAAGTCAGTTTATGACTTCCCCATGTGATAGTCAGTTTATGACTTCCCCAACATATCCTTTTTTGTGAGTGTTGTAAGTCAGTTTATGACTTCCCCATGTGATAGTCATTGGGATGCGATTCGTATTCTGCGATATATAAAGTCAGCTCCAGGTAAAGGACTACTAATTGTGCAGGATCACCCTCTGATAGACGCTCAACATCCGAATATTGTGTTTTAGTCTAAGTTGCTCGAACTCGGGTGCGGTATCTGAGATGGGTGCAAATTCGAGAGTCGAATTCGTCAAAATATAAATTTTAAGACTCGGGGGTGCGAATCCGAGTGTGGATACAGGTGCGGGGATTCGTCTAAAAAAAATTAAATATTATAAATATAGAGTTATAAAGATATTCTAAAAATACTTTTTTAAACAAACACAAAGAAAAATCCAAACTTAAAAACATCAATTCAAAACTAACAGAACAAAAAGAAATGTCCACTATCAAGTTACTTAAGTTAACTAGTCTTCCGCATCTTCTTCAACTTTTTCCAAATCTTCAAATTCTTCGTCAAAAACCACTCCTTCTAATTGAGGCTCATCTATTGATAGCTCGGTTAAATTATTAAATGTATCCTCAACTTCAAACTGATCTCCACCTAAATAAGTTAAAAAGAATGTATACATTAAAAAGTTTTTATAATTGAGAAACTAATAAAGAAAATGTAGACATACCTTCTTTATTATTTCTCTTCCTTACGAGATAGCAACCGTAGATTATAATGTACAAACACTAGATCTTCGGCTCTTGAAGCTGCTAACTTATTTCTCTTGATGTTGTGAATCATAGAATATGTGCTCCAATTTCTTTCACAACAAGAGGAAGAAGCCGGTTGAGTAAGCAACTTGTAAGCTAACTGTTGCAAAAGTGGCGTTGAGACACCATGATTTCCCCACCAAGAAAGAGGATCTTCATACTCCATAGCATCAATCACATGAGGCTCACCAAAATAACCACTCATGCTACAAAATTTTCCATATTCCAATGAAACTTGTTTCATTTGATTAGAATCAAAGTACCTTTGAAAGCACTTTATTCTATTCGATGCAATTTCTAAATCTTCATTAGGAGCTACCCGTTGAATTCCATTCTCTCCTTGAAGCCATGATTGATGATAGTATTTGGGAACCAAAGAATGTGTCATACAATGTAAAGGGGTGTTGCTTTTGTTCCACCTAGCCACTAGAACACCATGAATGAAATCAAAGAAATTTGATTGGCCAGAAATGAAATCTTGCCCCTTATGCTCAAAGATTATTTTTTTAACCTTCTCAATCATTGAGTCCCACATATCATAAATGAGATGTAATTTTGGACCATCTAGATCGGCATCTCTAAGCATATCTACAATAGGTTCCGTAAACTTCAAAAAGTAGTCAATATTATCCCACTTCTCATCATTCATTATAAAGGACTTTATTTCACGAGTTTTGGCTTTAATTCCCTTATCCCCTTATAATTCTTCCATTCATCATCCATGACCATCTTCTCTAAAGAAGATTTCACTTTGCGAATACGAGTCATCATAGTAACATATGAAGCAAATCTTGTTTCACCAACTTTCAATAAACACAAATCTGAATGTTTTTGAAAAATCACATGTTCCATGTCATGATTCATAACAAAGTTTTTCAAATTACTCACTTCACTAAGTAACTCTGAGATCCATTGGCAATTAGCAAAGTGAGATGATTTATCAGACTGTTGGCACATACTTTTCAAAGCTAGATTCAAACAATGAACACAAGGAGTCCAAAATATATGAGGGTATTTTTCCTCCACCATAGTACCGGCAAGTTTCATATTACTTGCATTATCTGTAATGACTTGAACAACATTATTTGGACCTACTCTCTCTATTGCTTCAATAAACAAATTAGCAATATATTCTCCACCCTTCGTGCACCCACTAGAATTTATTGAATTTAAAAACATTGGACCCCCATTAGATGATGCCAATATATTGATCAAAGGTTGTCTTTTAGTGTCAGACCATCTGTCCGAACAAATCGACAACCCTTTCTTTTTCCATGTATCTTTAATTGGTTGCAACTTTCTATTAATGTGAGTCTTTTCTTGATCTAAAAGAGTTGTTCTCAACCTATTATATGATGGGGGAATATAACCGGGGATGGAATTTTCAGCCAAAAACTTCGAATATTTTTTAAAGTATGCAGAATTGGCAAAATTGAAAGATAAACCTGATGCGTAGAACATTCTAGCCGTTAATTTGTCGGTCGTATTCCTCTCATGGATGCCAAAAGATTTTCCGATAGCTCTACTTTGTAAACTTTTTCTTTTTTTATGCTGAAGTAAATCAGTGCCCTCCGGAAGATCTACACAATCAACTTCTTTTCTTGCATTAACTTGAACGGAAGATTTTTTCTTTTCAGCTTGTTCGTGCTCCATCTTCAGCATTCTCAATGTATCACCTTGAACTTCGATACATATTTAAACTCCTTGACCCGATAATCTTAACAGATGTGCTGTAACTTTATTATATGATCCAGTAACTTGTTTATTACAATAGTTACATGACCATGTTCTATTTCCACCACCATTGGGAGCAGTTGAAATTACTTTTACATGATTTCATAGTGGTTTGTCATCAAAATCTACTCCTATACTTTTTGTTGGTCTCATAGGACCTTTTCCCTTTTGACTACCCGATGCAGATGATGTCATATTATTTGATAAAGAATAATCAAATTTTTAAGTTAAAATTTCTTTTGACAGACGTTCTATTTATAATGTTATGGATGAAGACAATTTTAGACCTTTCCCAAACACATAGGGATTAGGATTTATTTATTTTAGTTAATTTGCTATTTTTAGTTATTTTGGTCTTCTGATTTTACTTTTCAATTAGGAATAGTATTTGTACTAAAAACTTTTTACAAAATTATAACTCACGTTTATTTACTAGAAATTAAAAATAAATATAATTAAGAAGTTAAATTTAATACTGTCAAAGTAAAATACACTCACCGATAGATAGTGCTGCAACAGATTATTATTAATTAATTATTAATAGTAAAGGAATTAATTATTAATTAAAATTAGTAAAAAGAAAAGACAAAAGTTTCAAAACACACTTTGACTTGGAAAAAAATAACCTGTCACTGTGTAAACACGACTGCGTCGATGATAAAGTACGACGATGATTTCCAGTACCTTGAGGTGGTACGACGTCTGCGCCAATGATTTCCGGCGACGTCTATGATGATTTCCAGCGACGTCAACGATGATTTCCGGCAACGGCACATCGACAATGCCGTCTCTATTCAGGTGGTAGTTGGTCAGGACTTTTTCAGGTAAGTTGCCGGTTAATTATTCAATGTTTCCAGTTAAATTTCTTCTTTATTTCGGTCAACGTCTCCGAAATCGGTTGACCGAATCGAAGACGGCGGAAGTATCCGTCCCCGCCTCAGTCTCTTGTCGAGACGGGTTCGACGGCAAAACAGTCGAGTCCGAACAACATAGGTTTTAGTAGGAGGTAATTTGGTGTCCTGAAAGAGTAAGAAACAAAGTGTGGTTGCTCGATCTAGTGCTAAAGAAGAATATCGAGCAATGGTTGTAGCAACTTGTGAGCTAATTTGGATCAAACAACTGTTGAGAGAACTAAAATTTGCAGAAACCATTAAGATGGAACTGGTGTGTGATCATCAAGTAGCCCTTCATATCGCATCAAATCCAGCGTTTCTCATTGAGGACTAAACACATAAAGATTAACTGTCGCTTTGTCAGAGAAAATATACTCTCAGGAGATATTGTTACAAAGTTTGTGAAGTCGAGTGATCAACTTGCAGATATCTTCACCAAATTCCTTATCGTTCCTCGTATTAATTACATTTGTAACAAGCTAGGTACATATGACTTGTATGCACTAGCTTGAGAGAGAGTGTTAGAATATGAGTAGGAATAGGAATAGTATATAAAATCCTACTTGGAAAAGGATTATAATGTAGTGTCTATAAATAAGGTCTAGATGTAATTATGTAAACACACAAATTTGAATAATATTTTTTTCTCCATTAATTCTCACAACATCATCCCATACTGCAAGGTATCATACATATTGTTGGCTAATACAAGATTTTCAGGGAAGATATTAATCATATCAAGAACATTAACTTTATCTTAAAAAAAGAAGATATTCATCATCATATCAAGATTTGATCCTATAAGATCTTAAGGCAATTGTTGTAAGCTAGAATATCAGATCTATGATTCTCTCTTTACGTAAAATATTTTATTCTGTACAATCCCAGATTTCATGGGATCTAGGTGATTCTACTCCACAATCTCCTATGTATATAAAGCCATGTATATTACACAGAAATATATGAATGAAACTATCCAATTATCTTATTCCACATGGTATCATAGCTTTAGGCTTATTCCTGACCAATTTTATTTTATTTATCCCGTCTTGAAAAGTCCTTTTTCTATCTTTATCTGCCCAAAGATGGAAACCATTCAAAAACCATGTCTGAAAAAGGGTACTGATCAAAATATTCTAGCCACCGAAAATGTTTCTGCAACCATCGCAAAACATTCAAGCCTCTTACCGGTTGAATAAAAAAAAATACCTAAAATGGGCTCAACTAGTTAGTACCTTTTTAAAGGGTAAAGGGAAATTACGACATCTGCTTGGTTAAGGACCATCTGAAAAAGACCTCATGTTTGATGCATGGGATGAACAGGATGCAACGGCGATGTCTTGGTTAGGGAACTCCATGCTTTCAGAAATAAGTGATAGTGTTATGTTCTTGAGCATCGCTAAGGAAATTTGGTATGCAGTGAAAGAGACGTACTCTAAAGTACATGATGCTGCTTGGATCTATGAAATAAAAACAAAACTTTCTGCAGCAAAACAGGGATCGGAGATCCCTGAATAACTTTCTACAGCAAAACAGGGAGCTCAGGTTACTGAATAACTTTCTGCACCAAAACAGGGAGCTCAGGTCACTGAATATTCTATCTTTTTACAGGGGTTATGGCAAGAAATAGATCATTATCAATATGAGAAATAATGGAGAAGAATATTATGAATTGTGTATCTAAATTATTACATTGAGATTCTATTTATAGATACTACATTAAACTCTTTTTCCAACTTGGACACTAACATCACAATCTTTTTCCAAGTAGGATTCTAAAAACTATTCTTATTCCTACTCATATTCTAACTCTCCCCCTCAAGCTAGTGCATACAAGTCATATGTACTGAGCTTCTTACAAATGTAGTTAATACGAGGACAAATGAGGGACTCAGTGAAAGTATTTGCCAGTTGATCACTTGATTTCAAAAATTTTATAGCAATATCTCTAAAAGTATCTTCTCTCTCATAAAGTGCCAATCAAACTCAATGTGCTTAGACCTCTCATAAAATACAGAATTTGATGCCATACGAAGAGTTGTTTGGTTATCACACACAAGATTCATTTTACTGATTTCTCCAAATTTTAACACTCAGCAACTGTTTAACCCAAACTAGCTCACAAGTGTCTACCGCCACTGCTCGATATTCTGCTTATGCACTAGATCGAGCAACCACGCTATGCTTCTTACTCTTTCAGGACACCAAATTACCTCCTACTAAAATACAACATTCGGACGTAGAACGTCTATCACAAGGTGATCCTGCCAAATCAGTGTCTATATATCCAACAATTTGCTCATAATCTAGATCCTCAAAGAGTAGTTCTTTACCTGAAACTGACTTAATATATCGCACAATGCGAACAACTGCATCTCAATGACTATCACAGGGAGAATCCATAAACCGACTGAAAACACTCACAGGATAGGAAATGTCAGGTTTGGTCACTGTGCAATAATTCAACTTACCAACTAGACGCCTATATCTTTCAAGATCATTGAGTGGCTCCCCTTGTCCTGACAAGAGTTTAGTATTTGAATCCATGGGAGTGTCGGTAAGTTTACAACCAATCATTCTTGTCTTCTCGAGAAAGGCATAGTTGCGTTGCGAAATAACAATACCTGATCTGGACTGAGCAACTTCATACCTAAAAAATACTTCAGTCTGTCGAGGTCTTTGGTCTAGAAATACTAAAAAAAGTGTTGCTTCAAATTAATGATACTATCTTGATCATTGCCGATAATAATGATATCATCAACGTAAACCACCAAATAATTACATAAATTTAGAGCAGAATGCCGATAAAACACAGAGAAATTTATTTCACTATGAATCATGCCAAACTTCTGAATTATTGTGCTAAACTTTCCAAACTAGGCTCGAGGAGATTGTTTTAGACAATAAAGTGAACGACCGCAAACAGCACACCAGACTAAACTCCCCCGAACAACAAAACCAGGTGGCTGCTCCATATAAACTTCCTCTTCAAGGTCACCATAGAGAAAAACATTTTTAATATCCAACCCAAAAAAAGGCCAGTGTCCAACAGCAACTGTGGATAGAAACAGAGATGCAATTTTATCCACGAGAGAGAGTATCACTACAATCACGCTCAAATATCAGAGTGTACTGATCTTGGGTGTATTTATATACCAAAGTGTCGTATTTTACCCATATTTAGCTTAGTCTTAAGAACAAATGCGTATGTTTGCACCTTGTGCAATATTGATATATATGAACTAAACAATGTAATTCGCTTGTTTGAAGCTAAAACAAGGCTGCAAAGAAATCAAAATGATCGGAGAAGCATGCACGAGCACGATATAAAATACGGGGGCAGTGCTGCAGCTAAATGAATCTCTGAGCTGCACAGCTAGGCTCCTTGGAAGTAGGCCCATGACCGCAGAAATCTAGGAGTCGACGGGATTTCATCAAATTTTAACCAACTTCTAATGGGCTTACACTTTAAAGGGGTTCGCCTCTATAAATACCCTAAGGACGACTTACATTCTTGAACTTACAATTTCTGACAGAAAAATAGAGAGCACAAGAGTTTTTATGAGGGTTCATCATTTTGTGACTCAACTACTCCGTATTTTGGTATGATTAGCTAATACCCTTGTTCTGGGGTTACGGCTGGAACATGATTGTTTTAGTATTTTATTCAAATAAATAAAGTTTGTTTCTCATTTAATTGTGCTTGTGTTTTTAAGCTTACTATTTTAGTGTCTGACCAACATTAGAATAAATGGATAATTCTTGTATGAACAGACTATGGGAATAGAAGGATCAAACGAAAAACATGAGGAAAAGATCATCTCTTACTAAAATAGGGTTGATTTGCAACTAGGATAGCAATATACCTAGTTTGCCTTATTTGGTTATGAACGAGATGAAAATATAAAGCATTTGAACTAGAGACTTACATGCCCTGATCAACGATGTAGTTTTGAGACTAGTTCAAATAGGTGATTTAGAGGATGATCATTCCTGGATCGTACACTTAACCACAAAACCTGCAATTCGAGAAATAACATTTATTGAGATGAATTAATGTTATACATAATTGTGGTAAATATCGTAGCCCTGAAATTTCTTTCAATGTTGTTTACAACCTTGCTCAAAATCGCCATTGTCATATTTTATTCTTTTTAGACACTATTAGAAAGCTATAATTTCACAAACCCTCTTGATAAATCATAGCACTTGTCTGAAATATCACTGGATATTGAATTAAGTAAATTGCTGCGTGCATAATCCTTATGGATTCAATATCCGACTCCCAAGGAGCCACTATATTACTTGCTAGACCACGTACACTTGCGTGTACGCTAGGCCGCAATATGTACCCCTTAGCAACATAGCGAACCTTAAGTCGATTAATTTGGCCTTCTAGACCAACTTTCACTGCATAAACCTAACGACAACCAACAATTGATTTACTTGAAGGGAGAGGAACAAGCTACCAAGTATCACTCATATGCAAAGCAGACATCTCGTCAATCATAACTTGTTGCCTTCCTAGATGAGAAAGTGCTTCTGTTGTGGACTTAGGGATGGAGACAGAGGACAAAGATGATATAAAGGCATAATGGGGCGTTGATAAATGATGATAACGTAAAAGGTACAATGAGGGTTAGTATTACGCGCGGACCGTATACCTTTTCGAAGTGCAATCGGAGAAGACACGTATGTGGTAGGTGCAGAGTCACGTGCAGGACGGGAATCATCTGATGTTGTACGTGGACGATAATGATAAGTCAGTAATGGTGGCACTGTAAATAGAGTTGTAGAAGGTATTGTAGATTTCTCAAAAGTCGGTGCAGGTAAGACTAGTGGCACTAAGGTATTGTAGATTCCTCAAAAGTCAGAGCAGGTAATACTGGTGGCACTATGAATGGATATGTAGAAGCAATAGTAGGATCCTCAAAAATCGATATAGGCAAGACCTCAAACATGTTAGGATAATCAAGATCAGAAGATGTAAAGTAGGGTTGAGACTCAAAGAATATGACATTAACTAACATAAGATACCGATGAAGATCAAGTGAGTAGCATCGATATCCCTTTTGTACTCAAGAATAACCAAGAAAGACCCATTTAAGAGTACGAGGGATTAATTTATCTTTGAAAAAATTACATAAAGTGCATCCAACAATGTTACATTACAAAATATAGCCCATTGTACATTACACTACCAATAACGGCCAAATTGTATAGGCCCAAAATATTTTACAATCTATAGCTCAATGCTCATTTAATGCATAATTAATAAAGTGTTTCAGAGTTGTTCATTATTGCTACAACTAATGAAACATATAAGGGAATACAAGTCTATAAAATTCATATACCAAGCATATAACAAATTTACATTATAATTTCATAGTTGTAGCACAAATTTTTTGGATGTTCACCCATTATTGAAGCTCCAAGCTTCAAAATCTGAAAATCAAATTTTCACAAATAAGCTATGTTTCAAGTGGGTATGATTATCGGTTATGTATTGAGGAGCCCAAATCTGATGATTTGGATGATTTGATGCTGTTTTGAAGTGTTTTTGAATGAATTTGGTGCTTGAATTCGTGGAAGAAGACGAAGTCTATTTTTTTGTATACATTTGTATATTGTACTCTATATTGTTATAAATACAATACAATCTTTTTAATTCGATGATTTTCTTATTCCTCTTCATTTTATACACACTTATACAATGTACATTGTTTAAACATTATATATCCATATGGGTATATATAACATTATGCAATATAATAAAAAGATTGTATTGGATATACAACAATATACATATGTATACAAAAAAATTACTTTTCATTCCATGGCCAAATCCACATTGTGGCTATAAAAATGTAATGTACTTTTTTAGGCCACGAAATTTCAATGTATAAATGTTATGTGTATTTTTTTTGTAATTATCCCTCTATCTTTACTGGGTTGAAGTTATGAACTAAACATGTCCTCCCAAAGACACGAGGGGGAAGAGAGTATAGTGGTGACTGAGCAAACAATACTGAATAAAGAATTTGATTTTGAATGGAAAATGAGGGCATCCGATAAATTAAATAGAAAGATGTGATAACTGCATTGCCCCAAAAACACGACAGAACATGGGATTGAATGAGAAGAGTGCGAGCAGACTCGACAAGGTGCCTATTCTTCTTCTCTGCTACTCCATTTTGTTGAGGGGTATATGGACAAGAAGTTTGATGAATAATTTCTTAATGAGTCATAAATTGTTGAAATTGGGAGGACAAATTTTCTAAGGCGTTATCACTACGAAAGGTACAAATAGAGACACCAAATTAATTTGGTATTTCAGCACAATAACGCTTGAATATAGGAAACAATTCAGAGTGATCTTTCATTAAGTAAATTCAAGTACATCTTGAATAATCATTAATAAAGCTAACAAAATAACGAACCTGAGGTTGAACTGATTCTACTAAGACCCCAAATATCAAAGTGAACTAAAAAAAAAACAGACTCTTCACGATTCTCAGTACTACATTGAAAGATAGTTCGACTATGTTTCCCAAGTTGACACGACTCAATCTAATGTGGATAGACTAAACAAACTAGGCATCATCTTTTGTAATTTGAACAAACTAGGATGTCCAAACATTTGTGAATTATGTCCGGATAATCTGTAACTGGACATGATATGGAGGAGTTAGGAGAGATAAGGTAATAGAGACCTTGTGATTCATATCCTACACCAATTGTTTGTCTCGTACTACGGTCATGCATGATAAAGGAGTCCTCAAGAAATAGTATGCCACAATTTAGGACACGAGTCAAACGACTGACCGATGCAAGATTAAAAAGACAACTAGGGACATAAAGAAAAAAATTAAAGTGACAGAGGATAAGGGGTTAGCTAGTCCAACACATTTTTCTTTAGTTTGGTTACCATTGGCTAAAGAGGCAATTGGAAGAGACTGAATAAATAGTATTTGATAGAAGTGATTTACCACCAGAAATATGATCAGAAGCGCCAAAGTCCACAACCCATGAGCCAAAGGTAGGAGATTGTGCAGTTGAATCTACTGGTAGAGATATCTGCTTACTTGCACGATGCTTACTTATACAATAATGAAGATACTCACTATATTCCTTTTTTAGATAGAGACCCATTGATTACCTGTGGTGTTAGACTGAGCAACATAAGCATTTTTAGGTGGTCGATCATGCAAAGAATAACATATTTCATGAGTATGTCCAAGCCTATTATAATAACTACGATTCGGTCGAGAAATGTCGCGTGTGTCCAAAACAACCTCCCCCTCGTCAATTCTTCATAGACTGTGACTTTTGATTTTCTAATCTCCTCATTAAGGGTTCACATTTACTCATAGGACTAAACTGAGAAAAAAAATTGAAAATATGTTGCCAAAATCTGAAAAATAGGTGGTCAGCCGCCGGAGAATTAGATTTGATTGTCGGAAACTGATCACAATCAAGAGATAACTATATGGACAACCTCTGAATGAAGAAGCGACCTCACCGAAAAAAAAACTTGCTGAAGGAAAAGCTATAAAGTCACCAAAACTAGGGGTCCGATGATCGAAATCTGGAAAAAAATTAGAGGACTACGGTCGGAATATCTGGGTGACCTAACAGAAAAGAAACAAACTTAAAAAACGATAAAAAAATCTCTCACGCTACCAGCGTATCATACAGTTCTCATCGAAAAATACACCTCCGGCTAGCGCGTGGGAGCACTTAACTTGGAGTTTTCCGACGGTTTTAGTCAAGTTTTGGTTGCCTGAGCTTTTTGATCCTCGTGGTAGTGTTGGATTTCGCACAACACGCACAATACAGAAGATAACACAAATCAGTCACCAAAATTGACGCACGGTGCCTAGGTTATCTTTTCTTGAAGTTTCTCACCAATGTTCACATTTTATCTGAGAGGTAAGTCCGTGTTTAAATTCAAAAGGTGGTCCGCTTACATGGGGTACCTGTGTCCATTATTTCAGACCGAGAATCTCAGTTCCCTTCTAGATTCCAGAGGACATTTCAGGAGGAGTTGGGTATCCAGGTTGACCTTAGCACCACATTTCACCCAGACTGATGGCTGTCAAAGCAGACTATCCAGGTTTTGAAGGTCATGCTCCACACTTATGTGTTAGTTTTTGGGAGTCAGTAGGACCAGTTTCTACCTTTGGCGGAGTTTGCATATAATAACAACTTCATTCGAGTATTCAGATGGGCCCATTTGAGGTGTTGTATGGTAGGCGATGTCGATCTCCTGTTGGTTGGTTTGAGAGTTCTGAGGCTAAACCTCGTAGCACAGATTTTCTTCGCGAGTCATTGGACCGAGTTCGGGTGATTCGGGACAGGCTACGAGCAACTGAGAGTAAACAGAGGAGTTATGCTGACCGCAGACATTGTCCATTGAGGCTCAGAGTTGGCGATAGAGCCTTTCCCATAGCTTCTATAATGTTGTTTGTTATCTTTTGAGATGGGTGGTTTGGTTCCCGAGGATTTTATAGGGTTTTAGTTGAGTTTTTCCATTTTGGAGTTTTTAACTTCTACGAGTTTGACATTAGTCAATAGTTTTGAAAACTGGATTCGGATGGGAATTATGACGATTTTGCTAGCTCCGGGAGGTGGATTTTGGGTTTGAGGGACCTTTGGTTCGGTTCCCGAGGCTTCGAACCCGTTTCTGGAACTTGGTAGGAGTATGACTTTTAGCTAATTTGGTCAAGTGTTCACGTTGGTCAACATTTTGTCCGGACGACCTCAGTGGGCCATTTCGTCGATTCCATTGAGTGTAATTTGGAATATTCAATATCGGCACCACGTGCTATGCAACATAACCTAATCCGTACAAATGAATCATTATACATCATGTGCTATGCAACATAACTGTGTAATTATTATGCTAAGCCAACCTTGTGCAAGCGGACTATCTCTCGGATTATGTTGCATCATGTGCTATGCAACATAACCTAATCCGTAGCTTTACCTTTAGCTGGGTAAAGGCGGGAAGGAGGGTAGCCGACTTTCAGTACTTTCTGCCAAAAGAGAGATTTGGAGAAGAAAAAATTGGTTGAGACACAGGATGATAGGGCGGGTAGCCGACTTTCAGTACTTTCTGCCAACTAGATGTCAATACTAAGTAAGATCCTCATCGCATAAGTAAGAAAGTTCAGCTACAGAGGGTAAAGAAAGGGGCGTTCAGCCACTTAACCGTAAGGAGGGGGCCGGACGAGAGTTCTAATAATTCTCCTCCTTCCGATGCGTGAGCGTCCCATCTTTTTCTTACTTGAATGAAGAAAGAAAGAACCTCTCTTGTCGGCCCCAACCAGCAGTTCGCTTTCCATTTCCGAATACCAAAGAGCGATTAAGAGAAAAGCAGTGTGGAAGACTTAAAAAGAGGATTCATTCTTCTCTTCCCTCTCCTAATTATAAAAAGATTCTCGCTAAATAAAGGCCATGGCATATCCAAAATTTGGATCATCACATATTTGGTTATATACATGGTATTTAAAATCTAAGTTACATGGTATGATATGAAAATGGTTGGTCCCAAATCAATCATATGTATACTATATAGGATTCATTACGTAAGCAATTTAGATATTTTATCATGATTGTCAAGCTTACATCGATATTTTATCTCCGGCAGAAATGCAAGGTAAGGCTGCGTACAATATATCCTTCTGATCGGGTCCTTCCTTAGACCCTACGCATAGCGGAAGCTTTCATGCACCGGGCTACCCTTTTTTGTAATGCTTAAGTGTATTGTTGCTTTATGTATTTAGTTAGTTATATGTGATGATTTTGTTTTCCTTTTTTTAAAGTAAGGACAGGTATATTTGTCAATATGAACGATTGGTGCGTGGAATGAGTTGATAATATATGGATGTAGCTTTTGAGATCCTACAGGTACAAGATAAGGCTTCCGGGACATTTAACCCTACCTATGAACTGCTCATGAACCTAATTTTGGGTCATGACATAGACATACACTCTATTTCTTTGTCATCCAAGAGGGTGGACAAACCTAAACAATTATCAAATCCTATGTTGCTCATACTCTTCAAAAATGTCGACGAATGTGTGTCGGATCCTCCAAAATAGTGTATTTTTCAACGATCCAATAGGGGTGTGGCAACATTTTTGGTGTCACTGGACTACTAGTTTGGCAAACCAAATAGAAGACCACTTCCAAACTAGCAATAACAAGTATGCTATATGTCAATCTCTGTTATTATCATAGGAAAGTTATTTCTTAATTTGAGATTCTACAGGTACAGGATAAGGTTGTTTGTGACAACTCAACCCCTTGTTTCGAGAATTTACGTCAAGTTAATATTAACATTTGGGACTTGGGATGGTTTGTGTTGTGACATGAGGGGCTCAAGTGAATTTCCACACACTTGGAACCTTTTTTCTAGTTGCAGATTATCAATTGGCCCACCACTATCGTGGAACTAGGCTTATGATCGTGAAGGGTGCTGGCCAATTTATTCTTCACCACAGCCGACAGTCGGGAGTAAAAAAACCTAGATCACGATAGGATCTAGGGTTTGACCAGGTTCTTCGACTGTTTGCGAACACAAGAAGAAAATCGTGAATGCAGAGAGGTCAACAAGGTAGACTTCCGTGATCGTGATACTCAAGACCGTGATTGCAATGGATAACAATTACATAGGTTCCCAATCGCGATGAAGGGACCTAGGGTATAAATAACAGATTCTCATGAAACAATAGCTATTTCTCATCATTTTATGGCGAACTAGCTACCACCTACTGGATTGATCGAATTCTCTTAGAACTTCAAGGGAATGATTCTACACATTCCCATTATGATTGGCAAACTAATCTATTATTTACGTTTAATGTGATTATAAGTATATCTTTTAAGGTAGAAACATGGAGAAATTATGAGGAATTGAAAAGTTTAGCCCTACGACTCTTCAACCTAAATCATTGATTTTAAAGGGAAAATATTATCAAAATTTGATTTGATTAGTGTTCTGGAATCATATCGCCAAGGAGGATATGTTGAAATTTGATTTAGTTACCGCAGTAACTTGTAGCATAATAAGTAGGGGTGGGCATTCGCTTTGTTCGGTTTGATTGTTGAATATCGGTTCAGTTTTTCGGTTTTCGGATTGACGAAAATGACAACCATAACCAAACCAAAATTATTTCAGTTTGGTTCGGTTTTACAAATTCGATTCGGTTATTTCGGATTTTTATTTCGATTTAAAGATTAAAGTAGTGAGTATTTAAAATTGATGATTTTTCTAGAAAAATAATCCTTTTTTAAAACCTATTTTTTATTCCCAAATATAATTAATTCAACATGGATGAAATAACCTCACCGAGTCATCACCGTTGGCGTGACGATAGTGGCCGCACTCCGCAGCGACTGTCGTAGGCGATGTTGAAATTTCAAATGAACTGACGAACTGAGGATGGATAAACACCGCTGCAGCCTTCACGTTAATGTTAGGGTCAAAAGCAAAACGTATATTAGGATTTAGGATTACTAAATGATTATAATTTATATATTTATATGTTATATCAAATTATATTATATTTTTAGTATATTTACATATATAATAAAATAAATATATAAATTATAATATATTATTTATATAATTTCGATTTTTCGGTTTATCCGAATTATTTTTTTGAAAGTCCGAAAACCAAATTGTTTAACCAAATTTCTAAAATTTGAAATCGAAATCAATTCGGAAAACCAAAAAAACAAACCAAAATTAAATATCGTTTTGGTTTTCGATTTTTTCAGTTTAAACCAAAATATGCCCAGCCCTAATAATAAGTTGCTAGTTTTAGGAGAATTTGAATTTTAAATTCCCATTAGATAGATTAGTTTGTTTAGATATTTTAGTTTGTTTAAATTTTGAATTATGCAAGTTTTATAGTAAGTTTGGCTATTTAAAGCCCTCATATGCTTAAGAAAATTATTAAACAAGTGGTTTGGTGAGTGTGCGTTTGTTTTATAGATTTGTGTTAGCCCAAGTATTGTATGGGCTTTTTTCAATTAAGTTGATAAACCCCATAATTTTGCTTAAAAAAAATGCTTAATAAAATTATTGAAAAGTCATTTCAATTCATTGAGAGTCATTTAATCCCTTTTTATTGCCCCATCTTTTAGAAAAACCAAAGAGGTATCAGTGCTTCATTGATCTCATGAGATCAGTGAGTTCTTTTGAAGAACTACCATACCATTTTTAACTCATCAGAGCTATTTTCAACCAGACTATTTCAACAAATCTTTAACCTATTTGAAAAATGGCAAGAAGCAGTCTCTTGAATGCCCCAAAAATTTTCCCTGGCGAAAACTATCAATTTTGGCCAATGAAAATGAAATTATATTTCAAAACCTATGCTTTATGTGATATTGTGAAGGAAGAAAAACACTTACAACAACATTTTGCAAATCCTACAATTGTCCAGATGAAAACACTTTCAAACAAGACAAGATCATTGATGGTGCTTTTTAAGCACAAAACGAAAAGAAGAAAAAGAAAAAAGAGAAAGATCAGAATCAAAAAATGTGCAAGTTAAAAAAGAAAAAATTACAATCAACTGTCAGAGCACAGATTAAGGAGCAGTTTTTTAAATTGCAGTAACTAAAGCCAAGGAATAATGCATGTGAAAGTGTGTATTGGCCTCAAGAATTATCTCCTCTAAACATATCAGTGAAACCTTTCAGGTAAAGGTGAAACCAATAGCCGAGCACAGGGGAAACCGAGCAAATTAAATTAGTTTTATTGAAAAAAAGTGACATCATAAATAAGCACCTACTAAATGTCGTGGGTACAACATCATATGTATGGAGTGTTAAAATTTGATTTCGTTATCGCAGTAACTTTTAGTATAATACGTTGTTGGTTTTAGGAGAATATGAATTTTAAATTCCTATTAGATAGATTAGTTTGTTGAGATATTTAAGTTTGTTTGAATTTTGAATTATGCAGTTTTTAATTATAAGTTCGGCTATTTAAAGCCCTCCTATTCTTAAGAAAATTATTGAAAGTCATTTCAATCCATTAAGAGTTACTTAACACTTTAACCCTTTTTTGCTGCCTTATCTTTTGAAAAAGCCAACAGAATCCGTTGGTGGTGATGGTTCAGAAATTCCGACCTGCTAACCCAAGTTGGCTTTTTTTGGGTCAACCTCTGACGGCGAGTTTTGACTTGCTCTAAAAAT
Source organism: Capsicum annuum (assembly GCF_002878395.1). NCBI lineage: Eukaryota > Viridiplantae > Streptophyta > Magnoliopsida > Solanales > Solanaceae > Capsicum > Capsicum annuum. The sequence goes on from NC_061119.1 coordinate 146,847,982, forward strand.
TAAGAGAATGTTCACCAAAAGATTTTTGGCCATTCTAATCCATTTTTGTGTAATTTGAGGTGGTGATCTGGAGATTGAGTGTTGTTCTGCTTTATAGGGAAGGGTGCTTGAGGTGTGAATTTGAGGTGAGACGTTAAGCTTTGATGCTTGCTTGTCAAAACCTGCTTTGAAATTGTGTCTTGCCTGCCTTGTCCATGTGTTGGGACAACCGGGAGCTTGGCAAAAGTGGTGTTCCTTGACCAGCCACAAATGTATTATTTTGTGAAAAATACAAAAAAAAAACATTTAATAAGTGAATTGTGTTGCGGCGTGGCCTTGGGCCATGGCGCTGGAGCAGCAGTATCATTCCTTTATTGCTGTGATATATATATACTAAGGGCACACGCATGGGGCATAATATATTAGAGGACTCTACATATTGATATAGTATGTTTTACGGGCATTATATATATGTTGTAGTGGACTGTCAGAGTGTTGTGTTATGGTTGATTTTCAAAAAAGGTAACATCAACAGAAATAAGGTACCGCTACTGCTGGAGATCAGTTGAGTAGCATTGGTATTTATTATGTACCCTCGGGTAACCTAGAAATACATACTTGATAGCATGAGGAGCTAACTTGCCTTTTCCTAGAGTAAGGTTATGGACAAAGTACGTGCTTCCAAATATACGAGGTGGAAAAGAGAACAAAGGTAAGTGAAGGAACTGAATAGAATGTGGCACTTGAGCCTGGACTATGTTGCTCGGACTCTTCAAAAATGCCGAAGGGTGCATGTGGGGAGTCTGAGAAACATAGATCCTGGATAGCTGAGGAAGGCAAATGAATTATAAGATAAGAGGATGTGAGAACTGCATCCCTCCAAACACGCAATGGAACATGAGAATGTATGAGTAGGGTGCGAGCAATCTCAAGGAGATGCTTATTCTTCCTTCCAGCTATCCCATCTTGTTGAAAGAGTGTGGACAAGATATTTGATGAATAATCCCATGACAATTCAGAAACTACTGAAATTAAGAAGATAAATATTATGGAGCACATCACTAGGAAATGCATAGACAGAAGTCCCAAATTGATTTTGGTTTTCAACATGGAAAATCTGAAAAATGGAAAACAACTCAGGTTGATTTTCTATTAAGAATATCCAAGTGCTTCGAATAATAATCAAGAGAACTGACAAACTAGCGGAATGTCATGGTAGAACTAATCTGACTAGGACCCTAAACATTTAAATGAACAAAAGTGAAAGGAGAATTTGCCCGATAATCAGGATGCGGAGGAAAAGGGCAATGAATATGCTTATCAAGTTAACATGATACACTCAAAATTGGACAAGTAAGAGAAACCAGGTATAATTTCTGAAGCTTTGAGATACTAGGATGTCTCAATCGCCTATGCAATATATCAGAGGAATCAGCAATAGGACAAATTGTGGGCAATTTAGGACAGATAAGTTAATAAAGTTCATGTAATTCACATCAGGTACCAATCAACCACCCTGTACTGCATTCCTGTATGACGAGCTATTGAAGAATGTCACTAACAGCTGAGTGTTTGGGATGAGCTAATAGGTATGAGATTAAAATTACAACCAAGAACATGAAGAACTGGATTCAAAGTTAAGAAAGGAAGTGGACTAGATTAACGTATTTCGGTAGCCATGGTTTGTGGATAAATAGTAAAGAAAAGAGATTACTACCAGAGATGTGATCAGGATGCACCATACCTGATGACCCAAAGACTTATCGAAGAAGATTGAAAAACACATGTGCCACTGTTACTGGTCTGAACAACAGAAGCACTCTTAGAGGATGTCTACTTACATACCTTGTTACGAAGAAAGTCAATATATTCAGGTACAGAAACCATCCGACCATTCAAAGTATTGGATCAAATTTTCTCATAGGTGTGACAGAAAATCAACATAAGTAATCAAGAGCAAGTAACCCAGGAACTGCTGATTTTAATGGACAGAAGAGAGAGGGAAATTTTAAAGCTGAATCGAAGAAGATTGAAAAACACATGTGACACTGTTACTGGTCTGAACAACAGAAGCGCTCTTAGAGGATGTCTACTTACGTACCTTGTTATGAAGGAAGTCAATATATTCAGGTACAGAAACCATCCGACCATTCAAAGTATTGGATCAAATTTTCTCAAAGATGTGACAGAAAATCAACATAAGTAATCAAGAGCAAGTAACCCAGGAACTGCTGATTTTAATGGACAGAAGAGAGGGAAATTTTAAAGCTGAATCTGGTGAATCATACGCTTCAGCTGAACCCCAAAGTGCAAGTTAGAGGTTGCCGGAAAAGCTAGATTGTCGCCCGAGTTCGCATAGAATATCTGGTTGGACTCCAAAAAGATGGGTGATCCCAAGGACAAAATCTGAAATCCGGAAAGTGCCGAAAGAGGGAAATATGCCAGAAAGACTATTGTAGTCGCCAAAGTAGTGTTCTGGTGATCTGAAATTGCAAAAAGTTACACTGGCGGTATTGGTATGATTGGCCGAACCCTCAGGGAGAAGAGATCTGCTTTAAAGAGTGGCTGGAAAAGGCATCACGTGTCCGATGTGTCACCTGAGCCTATACTGCTAAGTGGTGCGTGGTGGCTCCGATATGGACTTGGCTCTTTCTATGAGCTTGTAGTTACCCCTTCAGCACTCTCCTGGTGCTGCTTTTGATATGAATACAAGATATAACCTTTATCACAAAAAAAAAAAAAAGAAATAATCTCCCGAAATGATTTCCTAATAATCGTAAGTGACTTGCATAATGCATGCATAATTTTAACACATTCAGGCGCAGGCCATGGCCTCAATTTTGCATCATGAAACACACCCATTCTTTTTGTCATTACAAGAAGATGAGACAGACTCAAACATAAAGAAGTGTCAAAGGCTCTCACAGCAATAACATTTGGGCATAATCTATTTATATGGAGTTAATGTGGAAGTGGAAGTCAATGGGGAAAAAGGACAGCAAAAAAAAATGAGGCTCACAGTTCATATCATTAGTCTAACTAGTTTGGTAACCTAATTAGGAGACATTTCCAAACTAGGAATTATAATGAGTTTGCTTATGTTTAGCACTGACAGATATTATCACAGAGAAGTGATCTCTTATAGTGATAGTTCTCTGTTAGTATTGCTACTTAATGAAAGCTGCTCAAACCAGGAGGGAATAGAAGAGACAAAGAAAGAAAAAAATATATAGAAGCTCACTTTTCTTCAAGCAGCTTAGGATGAACTGTGTCCCCATAGTAGTAGATGGAGGACCATGCCTTGATCCTGAAGTTGTACACCTTGGTCATATTGTTATCAAACCGTTCCATAATAAGATCAGGAACCTTGTCCACCACCCTTACATCATTTTTTAGGGTTTTAACAAAAAATTCTTCATCATAAATATCGCTGAATTTGCTGTACATACAAAATGAAACATTTTAATATCAGTAATGAAAAAGTAACAAGCGTATATTTTCCTCCCACCCCCCCAAAAAGGTTAATAGATTCTAGGAATAATTTCAAAGACTCCCTTCAGGTTTCATTTCGTAACACTGACATCTATTGTGGTTTACGATATTAAGCGTACGTCCCTTACTTTTAAGTTTTTGTAACAATTCTATTAACCTATTTATGATTATTGATTTAAAAAAATGTTATATGACCACTTTACCTTTTTAATATTATATTCTCCTAATTAGTTAGTATTATTAAAATATCTCAGTTATAAATTCATTAAGAAATCCTCATCTACACATACCAACTTATTCACGAGTGGCTTCATTTTCCGGCAATAACCAGAATGATTTTATCATCCCTCAATTTTTGTTCTTTAGAAAGCACATTGTAAGAAGTATCAAAAACAATAGGATCAATAAAAGGCAATGGTTTTTTCTAAATTGAAAGAAAAAACAGAAGATTAAAGATTAGGCTATACAAATCACATACAACTGAACTTCAGGTCATGATACCTACATGGAACAATCAGTTCCACTAATCATCTGAGAAACCTAAATATCGTTAATAGTTTAGCAATTGGCTTTGTATCACCTGGTTGATATGGGCCAAAAGACCTCAGATCCTTATCCGGAATAGTCTTATGTAACGTTCTGGGACAAACACATTTTCCTCAGCCAGTTCTTCTGCGAGGTTGCTTGGAAAGTTATCTTCAGATCATCATTGGCTGCTGCCAGTCAACCACTATTAACGACTTGCCCAGCCGTAATAAACTAAGAGAGTTAATTTTGTATTATAAATGAATTCTTTAACTAAGATGCTTTGATAATATTAATTAATTAGAAGAGTATAATATTAAAAAGGGTAAAGTGGTCATATTGTACTTTATTTTATTTTTTGATGAAGTATTATAAATGGTATCAAGAAGATGCATATAGCAAAATAGTTACAAAAGAGAGATTGTTAGCTCTGTTACAAAGAGACTTATGCTAAGGATACAGAGCCTATAAAGTCCCAGAACTTCAAATGAGAATTTAAAAGGAATAGAGTGACACAGCTACACAAATCTAAAAGATCTCTAGCCTTAAAGAAGTGGTTTGGAGTTAATATACAGAAAACATCTTCTATTCCTTTCATTGCAAACACACCAAAAAATACAAGCAGGTTATTTTATAGATTTGTTGGATGGATTTATCAACTTCCCATGAAATCCAACTAATGCAGGCATCCTTGGTACTGTGAGATATGACCCAACTAAAGAAAATTGTAATGAACATGCTCTAAATATCAGCAGTCACTCAGCAATGTAGGAGGAGATGTCGGTTGGTCTCAAACTTTGTTGACACATTAAGCATCTACTAAGATTGTCTAGAGTCAAATAGGCTTCATGCAATGCTATCCAACTGAATCATAAGACATGAGGGTGCTTTAATTTTCCAGATACGTTTCATTGCCAAGTGTCCACCATTTCATTTTGAGAGCACAAAGTTCTACACCCTGTCCTCACTGTATAATGCCCATCTGATTTTGTCCGCATCTTGCTCATTTATTAATGTGCAACTCTCCAATATAGCAAGCATATTAAATAAGTCTTCCAGTTCCCAGTCTTGGAAGCTAAGTTGCTTGGACTCTTCACTTCTGATGCAGCATCCGTGTCGACACATGGGTGTGGGTGTGGAATCCATACACAATTTGGTCAACCGGTTTTGGGTACTTTGACCAAAATCGATGGAGAAACTCTTGACAGATTCAATGATTTCTGTAATTTTTTAAAAGAAAAAAAAAAAGAAAGAAAAAAGCTAAGGTGAAATTGAAGAAATTGGAATATCTTCTTTATAGAAATTTCAATGGCATTCCTTTCCTTTTATCTCCTTATTGGATTCTCCTCTTGATCAATATTTCTCCTCAGGATTTCCATGTAATATCTCATAATTTAGGCTTTATTAACTCTATTTTTAGGTATTTGAATAATTTTCAGCCGAATCCCCGCACACGCATCCATACCTAGATCCGTATCCCTACAACAACAACAAAAAACCCAGTGTATTCCCACATAGTGAGGTCTGGGGAAGGTAAGATATACGCAGTCCATACCTCTACCTCTAAAGAAGTAGAAAGGCTGTTTCCGATAGACCCCCGGCTCGAGACACGGAATACTACACAAAAACATAGTAAAGCATAGAACAAGATGGCATAACATAAATACGACACCCACAAGTAATAGAAAACAGAGAAAAGTAAACAGATTCGTAATAAAGGATGAAACAAGGTATCATAACAAGAATAATACCCCCACCAAGTAATTCCCTACACTAGCGACCCAAATTGACCCTAGCCTTGTGCCCTAATTCGCGTCCTCCAGATCTTCTTCGGCCTAATCATATCATCAGTGAGTTGCAACTGCTCCATGTCCCGCCTAATCACCTCTCCCCAGTACTTCTTCGGCCTACCCCTACCCCTACCCCACATAAAACCATCCAAAGCTAGCCTCTCACACCTACGAACCGGGGCATCCATGCCCCTCCTCATCACGTGTCCGAACCATCTCAATCGGACTTCCCGCATCTTATTCTCCACTGGAGTCACACCAACCTTCTCCCTGATAGCCTCATTTCGAACTCTATCCCCCCTAGTCAGCCCACACATCCAACGCAACATTCGCATTTCCGCCACCTACATTTTTTGAATGTGGGAGTTCTTAATTGGCCAACACTCCGCTCCATACAACGTGGCCGGACGGACTGCCACCCTGTAGAATTTGCCTTTAAGCTTGGGCGGCACCTTCTTATCACACAACACCCCCGAAGCGAGCTTCCACTTCATCCATCCCGTCCCAATACGGTGCGAGACATCCTCGTCAATCTCACCATTACCCTGAATCACAGACCCGAGATACTTGAAACTATCCCTCTTACATACCACCTGTGATTCCAACTTCACTACCACCTCATTCTCCAGCCTCACGTCATTAAACTTGCATTCCAAGTACTCTGTCTTGCTCCTATTCAACCTGAACCCTTTAGACTCGAGAGTTTGTCTCCACACCTCTAACTTATCATTCACATCCCCCCGCATCTCATCAATCAAAACTACATCATCTGCAAAAAGCATACACCAAGGCACCTCTCCTTGAATACGCCGCGTCAACACATCCATCACCAAAGCAAACAAAAAGGGACTAAGAGTAGATTTTTGATGCAATCCTATCATGACAGTGAAATGCTCTGAGTCTCCTCCCGCTATCCTAACCTGAGTTTTAGCTCCATCATACATGTCCTTAATTGCTCTGATATATGCCACCGGGACTCCACTCACCTCCAAGCATCTCCAAAGCACCTCCCTGGGGACTTTGTCGTATGCCTTCTCCAAGTCGATAAACTTCATGTGCAGGTCCTTCTTCCTTTCCCTATGCTGTTCCACCAGCCTCCGTACCAGGTGAATTGCCTCCGTCGTCGAACGGCCAGGCATAAATCCAAACTGGTTCTCAGAAATAGACACTATCCGTCTCAGCCTCACCTCGACCACTCTCTCCCAAATCTTCATAGAGTGACTCAATAACTTAATACCCCTATAGTTATTGCAACTCTGAATGTCACCCTTGTTTTTATAAAAAGGGATCATAGTACTCCATCTCCAAGCCTCGGGCATTTTCGCCGTCTTGAAAATTTCGCTAAACAATCCAGTCAACCACCTTGAACCAGCCTCGCCAGAAAACTTCCAAAAATCCACCGGTATCTCATCAGGCCCCGTCGCCCTACCCCTTCGCATCCTGCGAACAGCCTCTCTAACCTCCTCTACCTTGAAACATCTACAATAACTAAAATTCCGACACTCCTCTGAGTGCTCCAGCTCCCCTAATGAGATCATGAGGATCCAATCTCTAAATCCGTACCCATATCGGACACACACACCCGAGTACGAGCAACTTAGCTTGGAAGTGTCTTCTAAAGATGGAGCCCAAGTGTTGTTGATTGGAAAATTTAGGTTGCTTGATATTGAGTAGAGAGTTGGACATTCATACTGAAAAGTGGTGTCACCTATCCATCTGTCTTTCCAAAACTCAACATGCAAGCCACAACCAGCTCGGTATTTACAATGCTGGTCAAATTCTTCCCAGAATTTAGCAATGTTCTTCCAAGGGTCAACTCCTAATGGTGTTCTGGAGACCTTTGTGCATCAGTGTGACTGAATTCCATGCTCTGCAAAAACCACCTTTTTCCATAGTGCTTGATCGTCCCTATTGAACCTCCATAAGCAGACATCTAGTTTGGATGGCCAAGTTCTTGATGCCTAAACCACCCAGGTGCTTAGGGAGTGTGACTTTTGGAAACATGACTAGATGAAATTTGCAGGACTTCTAGTTTCCTTCCCATAGAAAGTTCCTTTTCCTGTTCTCAAATGATATATTCAATTAGAGTTGCCATATTCTTAATGTCAGTCAGGCTTAATGCATTTCACTGATTTACACAATCATATGAAATAATCAAGAGTTTTTCACCAGTAACAGCGTTAGCATGCTTCGACACACTTTCTGAGTCGTACAGTGATTATATGTGCATTTATGAAATAACAAAAAATCACTGGCCCCCTGAAAGTATTATTTAGAACAATAGAAGAGAAAATCAACCTTGGATCCCTCCAAATGCTATGAAAGTGGAAATGTGGAATGATCAGGGTCGCATTAAGATAGCCTGCCACGGCAACAGCATTGCATATCTAGAAAACACAAAAGCAACCAGAGGTAGGCATGGCATTCACTGAAATGAAGCTTCAGCATTACAAGAATAATCATATTAGACAGAGTACTTACTGATGTTCTCTGCTGATTCAGACCACCATTTGCCTCAATGTAAATGTATCCATTTGATTCAGGTAAACCTAAAGATATTCTGTACAAGCTTAGTTGACACACTACCAAAGATAAAAAAAATAGATTTACTGTAGCATCTATAAAATTCTGCACACACCTATGATTATCCCAAAAACTAACCTGCATACAAGACACCACTTACTACAGTATATAGATATATACTGCATAACCAAACATTAATGATAACTTTCATTATGAGGTAAGCAAAAGATCTATTAGAAAGAAAAGAAATCAGGGTTGCTCAGTAGCTGTCAGAAGGAATCAAGCAACATATAGAACTAATATGCATCAGCAGGAATCATGACAAGAATTCCACTATTGCATCAAACTAGCAGCAGACTTTAGATGCAAAAAGGTTTTTTGATATAGTTCTCCGTGATGAAATCTGAGACATGTTTTCTGCTCTATCACTTTATAGTATCACTCTCACAGAAGAATCTGAATTCGGCAATTTAATTACAGTAATCAACGGACTCAGTGACAGGAAGAGGACAGATGTTCTCAGCACAATTTGTCCTACTTCTGCTTAAGTAAACATCTTTCTTTCTGATCAAGGTGATCAACTGAAGGTTGACCAAGACATTAAAATACATTAGTAATTGATGCCACAATAATGAACACACTTCTGTTGGATCCTTAGAATCAGAAAACAGATACTCCTAATTAAAGTTCCCCTGAAGATCTAGAAATTATAATACTTCTCATTCAAGAAATAGATTTAGATGGGAGTGGGAGCAATGAATGGGACACCCTATGCTTCCAACTTGAGCTCTGTGCGCGTAATCAAACAGTTATGAACAAAAACTATGATAACTAAATTGCATTCTTTCGCATAATTAGATAGTGGATGCACAGGGTGCTGCACACAGTTTCCCAATGAACTCAAAAGTGCAAAGATCATAAAAGAAATTATATAAGTATGCAGAGCCCCTAAAGTGCAAACAACTATAGTTTACTCTGATATTCCTCCAAGTTTAATACTAAAATCAGTAACGCAGTCAATCAACTACCTCTATTCCCAACTAATAGAGAATATATATATCCCCAAATGCAACTGTAACCCAAAAATTAGAGTTAGTGAACCGAGGTCTAAAATTTTAGATCTTTACATTGTTGACATCAACTAATTTAGATGAACAAAGATCCGATTTCATCATAACTACCCTTTTTTAAAAAGAAATGGTAGAATAACAAGTTACTCACTATTAGGAAGGCATGCAATGGGATAATCACAACATTAAAAATGGTACACCTGATGATTATCAGGAAATAAATTGCAAAGAACTAGGAACTAATTTTATTTTTGGAAGCTTAGTTCCAACGAGCTTGAGGTTCTTGAGGCCTTAGCTTTTTAGTTAAACTGGGTCTGATTCGCTGATAGGAACCATTTTTTAATAGAAAGGTAAGAAGTTTAATAAATAAGTACCAAGAAGGTAATGTAATGGTAAAAGAGAGGATCTTCTCCTTCTACAAATTAAAGGAGTACATACGAGCAGATAAGGAAGCAAATTTGAACCATTTTCTTCTTACACCAAATAAAATGCTCTTAGACTTTTTGATTTTATAGAGGACACGTGAGCAAATAAGGAAGCAAAGTTGAACCATTTTCTTCCTACACCAAATGAAATGCTCTTGAACTTTTTGATTTTATAGAGGACATGTGTCCTTTCTTTCCACAAAAGCATGTACTATTCCTCTTACGGCAAATGCTCCAAAATATGCAAATAGAACTGTTTCCAAAGCTGTCTATTGTTGTCGTTTAGAGCTAACTGTATTCTCCAGGTATGATCCAATGTTCTACAAAGAAATTTGGGAACATAAACCAAGCTACCACATGAGATTGCAACATAAAGAGAAAAGTGATTGATAGATTCCAAAGTCTCCTCACATATATAGTACCTATTCCAAAGAGTAATTCCTATCTTATGCAAATTGTCTCGAGTTAAGCACGCATTACGATTTAGAGCTGCAATCAACTTGAACCATGCTGCTCTGGGAGGTGTTATCGTCCTCCAAATCATTTGCCGAGCCAATTATCAGTGTACATCTTCCCACGCACCATCGCAAACTATTTTAACATGCATTAACAGCGAATTTGCCATCATTCTCCCCTATCCAAATCAAGGAATCTTCTACATTCTCATCAAAATTGGTGTAAAAATTGGATCTTGGGTCTAACTCAACCTTAAAAACTAGCTCATGAGGGGAGGATTGTCCAAGTTCATATAAGGAGACTAATTACCCATTCTTTATCCAGTGTGGGATACTTAACACTGCCCGCACGCCCAGACCTCATTAACTGAAGCATGGACAGTATAATATGGGGGCCCAACATCAGTGAACAAAGATTTGGGATGGGTCTGGCTCAAATACCATGTAAAGAATGGATCTTGGGCCAACTCAACCTCAAAAGCTAGCTCATGAGAGAAGGATTGTTCAAGTCCATATAAGGAGACCAATTACCCATTCCTTTTCCAATGTGAGATACTTAAAAATTGGTATCTGGCAGCTTCAATATATTAAGCTCATTATGGAATCAAACTCCCGATCATCAAGAATTCTTCTCAGATTCAGATTCCAGCGACTAATTGAAAAGCATTCAGCCACTGTACACACGTTATGAAGCACAATTTCGTAGGTGTCTGGGAATACCTCCTTCAACAGCAAGTCACGCAGGGCACATCTTTGTTATTACATCCATTTCAAACCTTTACTATGGCTTTGACATAGTATTCATTCCAAAGGCTCCTTATATACTTCCATACAGAATTGCCATATTGTTTTCTCACAAAATTTGTGCCCCGTTCATTGCATTTTGCCATACTTGGTGATTATAGCCTCCTTCCATAACTCCTTATTGTCATTGAATCTCCAGTTCCACTATAAGAATAAACTTTCATTTTGTAACTTATGTTTTTAAAACCCAAACTTTCAAGTTCTCTTATCACATGTGATTGTGTTCAATTTAACTAAGTTGCTTCTTATTCTATTCAACTTCTTTTCCACGCATAGGAAATAAAGACATCTAGTGATACAAGCCGAATCAGTTCCAATATTTTGACATCTATGCTTCAAGGACAACACCTAAGGATCCAAGACTTGATCATCCTAGGGAAGCAAGTACGTGTTTGGATGATAGTGTGGAACAGTGTGGCACACGGAGGACTTATATCTAATGATACAATCAACGGGCTCATTGAGCAGCATCATGTTTGGATGATAGCTTGGAGCATAGGAGGTGCATTGCTAAAAGTGTCAATTGGGCCGGCTTGTCATATATGGTCACTTTTGGGCCCATTTTGTAATAAATAGCCCATGTCTAAAAATAGTTCACATGTATAACCCTCCAAGTCATTTTCGGCATTTCCACACATCTTCAACGTTTTGAGCTTTCCTATAGCTGTCTGTGACTTGCTGGAGCTGACAGTTCAATTACCGGGCAGTTCGTTTGGTTTTTAGACTCAATTCCCTGTTTTGACGTCTTCACTGATAAAGATTGGCTATCGGGCGAAAACTTAAGTTTACCGACCTCGTATGCCAATTATGACAGCTCCATCATCTCTAAAACGTCGATTTTAGGCTATGGGGACCTTTGGTTCGGGTCCTAAGGATTTTGGACTCATTTTGGGCTATTGGTCGAAATTTGGGTATGGCCCCACTTTTCGTCGAAACAACCCCGAATGGAATTTTTAATTGAGTCATTGAGTTCGGAATGTCGAATTTGATAAGGTAGCATAGTTCGTTTGCGTTCACAGAATTTCAAATGAATCCCCAGGCGTTGGTGGAAATTTGGAAAAATTCCAAGTTTTAACTGGCGCATCCGCTAAAGCGGACCTTTGGTCGATTTAGAGAAGGCCGCTAAAGCGGTCAACCGATCGCTTTAGCTGCCAAGGCCCCCACAACCAGGTCACTTAAGCGGTGGTCTGTCCACTAAAGCGGATGCCGCTTAACCAGCAACCTGCCCGCTTTAGCGAAAGACTAGGCCCAGCCAAATATCGCTTTAGCAGTGACCGTTTAAGTGGTCAAGTAGCCGCTTAAACGGCACCTGGGAGGTTAATAAATCCCCGTCTTGCCACATTTTCTCTCCATTTTTCACAAGTCTCAAGAGCTAGAAATCTTAGAGTGGGGAAAATTGGGAGTGTTCATTGGAAGATTTTTTTGGGTGTTTGTGAACTCGGATTAACCATTTCCTCCTCAAAATGTTAGTATGTTTTCGTCTAATTCTTGGTTTAACTCTTCAATTTAGTCCCAAAATCCCTAGAATCTTGTTGAGTAGATTGTGGTATCGTTTGAGCTCAGAATTTACCCATTTTTTAGGGTAAATATTCCTTGAGTATAGGGGGATATGTTCACGATTTTAAAAGTGTGATTCCGCAAGCGGGCCTCGCATGAGATTTTGACTTGATTTTGGACCCGAAGCATAAAAATGCAATATGGGTACGGTTGTTCTCGTATTGATGAGTAGATTACCATTTTGATAGAGTGGACCTGTGAGAAAGCTTCTCAGAAGAGGAAATCATCGATTAAGTAGATTTCATCGGGCTTTTTTTTGGTGCCTAGGTAGGCTAGGATTACGTTTCTCTTAGATTGGGCTTTATTATAGTATCCATATACTGTTGTGCTAGATTTGGATTGGGAATTAGGACTTAGAGATATATTTAGTGTGAATCGAAATATTAGTCGATATAGAGGTCATAATTAGGCGTAATTGACTTAGCTACTCGTTCTTTGGTAGAATGGTTATTTTAGGACTCAATAAGGCTTATTTAGTATCTTGTAGTGAAATTTGACACTCTAGTCTAAGTTGGGTAGAAACTGCCTTAGAGTGGATTATCGGGGTTAGAAGTGGCCCCCTCCGACCCACCTTAGGCCAAGATTGCTATTAGTTCCTTGTAGACTTAATAGGCCTTGTGTATTATTCTAATTGCATTATTGAGCCCGAAGAGGTTTTAGGCACATGATGGTTTATTTACATCGATGCTTGAGAGATGATAGTTCTGGTTCAAGTCCAGCCACTTATGATATTAAGACCAGTTCGATTTCGGCATTATCGATGATATTATTTCTGGTTCAAGTTCGGCGATTTATGATACTGAGCCCGGTTCGATTTCGGCATTATAAATGATACTAGTTCCCATTCAAGTCCGGCATTGAGAGATTATTTATGACGATTTGGGACCGGTTCGAGTCATGTGTTTACGGTATGGGAAAATCCACAGTTATGATTTCGAGACACGGTTAATTATAATAGTTCCTGTTACTACTCTTCCTTGATTGCATGCTCCGGGCTTATGGGGGCCTGCATTAGGTTATTTACTTTATTGCATCTTTTGGGCTTATGAGGAGCCCATTATTTACTTTATTGCATCTTTTGGGCTTATGAGGGGCCCAATTATGTAGTGATAGTTATGTTTTCTGTAGTATTATTATTCCGGTTATTTACTTTCATTATTTGGAGCGTTATTCCACGTTTGTAGTCTTCTCTTGACTTAGCTTATTTATCTCGCATTTTATCGTATTTTTATTATGATTTAGCACAGTTGGTTGATAATGCCTACTGAGTACCCGTATTTTTGGTACTCATACTATGCTTCTGTACCTTTTTGGTGCAGATCCAAGTAGTAGTTGCTACCGTTGATGTTGTGATTATATTGGTTAGAGTTCGGAGACAGGGTGAGCTCTCGAAGCCAGAGTTGACCTTTTCTCCATCTTTTGTTTTTGGATAGTCTTTCTGTTTCGAGACTGTTGTATATTTGCCTTTGATAGTACTCGTATTTTTTAGATTAGAGGCTCTTGTACCAACTATACTAGGTGATGGGATGATATTACTTTCTCTTATTTCTCTTCATTTATGTAATTGTCTTTGTGTTTATGCCTTGTGATTCAGTTACTTGCATAATTTCGGCATTTATGCCATATTCCACCAATTAGCCCATTACGTGTAGTTCTGGCTACGATTTGTCTTACCTACTGGTAGGGTAAAGTAGGTGCCATCATGACTTGTGAAATCGAACTATTCCTCAGAACGCATCTCAACCATCCAAATTCCAATTTTTTTTCAGGTTCCAACTTCTTAGTTTCAATTCTTGATTCCTAAACTAATTAACAGCTAGTATTTGATCTACTTAGTTTATTGATTAGTCTTTGAGTCCATTCTTTCTCTATCCTATTTCTTTGTGTGCTTTTATCTTTTGTTTCCTAGTTTAACTTCTTTGATTCTAGTTCTTTAGTTTTAATTGAGTCGACTGTATTTACTTCGGTCCATTTCTTAAGTGTACTAAGGACCATGGGTGAAGCAACCTTTGATACCATCTTGGAGGCATTCCTAGGGATGCTACAAGATGTAAAGAAAATGAGTGGAACATCGTCACGCATCTGAAGATTCAATGACACATATGGAAGGTTCGGTGGCAAAAATGGAGAACTGATTCCATAAACAAACTCCCTCAAGCAGACAAAACACTTTTACTATCACTACCCTGAGAATCATTCACCATAAGTGTGCTCCAAGACCTCAAGATGTTCCCTCACCACAAACCGATATGAACCAAGCTCCATAAAACATTGTTCGACCACCCCAAATCCAATTATGCAAAGACACTTTCCATCTTAGGTCCACTAACCACGATACTAGCATTTTACCTAGTATCACTCCTTCTCTTGTGCAGGTTCACAAACAAGTATGTCAAAAAGAGGATGCAAGAAGAGTGCCTTACGAAAATATGCTTGAAGGCCTAAGGGAGTTCTTACCAAAGGATTCCAAACTTGGAAAGTGTGATGGCAAGTCGGTAAAAGATTTGGATTTGAGGTCGAATCTTTTTCAACAATAAGAGGATGATACAACTCGAATTAGTTCCAATCTTTCAAGATCTACGCTTCAAGGACGACACGTAAGGATCCAAGACTTGATCATCTTAGGGAAGCAAGTATGTGTTTGGATGATAACTTGGCACACAAGAGTAGATTTATCTGATGATACAATTCATGGGCCCATTGTGCAACATCATGTTTGGATGATAGCTTGGAGCATAGGAGGTGCATTTCTAAAAGTGTCAATTAGGCCACTTTATCATATATGGTCACTATGGGCCCTTTTTGTAATAAATATAGTCCATGGCTATAAATAGATGGGATTTTCCTTTTCTCGAACTAAGATGATTTTGGATGGGTTTACACTTGAGAGTGTTTATTGAGCTTGTTGGGAGCTTATTGACTTGTTTGGAAACGTTGGCTGTGAGGGAATTCAATTCCTCTCTCGGACTTCATAGGAGCTAGGTGCTTGATTAGGTTTAAACGTTGGAGGTCTTTGGTTTAATATACCTTTGATTGCTTATGTTTCCTGTTCTTGTGTCTATCTATTTATCGTCTTTTCTTTCTTATCTTTTGATTTTCATAGCTTGTTCGTCTTTTCCGTATTTGTTTCGTATCATCTAGGGGGTAGGAATCTAATCAAGTATACTATTTATCAGGGTCAACCTGCCACCAAGAAATATGCACTATTTTTCTCCGGATGCCAGCTTTTTTCTGCACTTCTCAACTACCCCTAGCATATGTTAATATATTTCCATTTTGCACCCAAAGGCATCCCAAGATAAGTAGCAGAGAAGTTGTCCGTGTTGCATCTTAAAATGCCAGCCAGATTACTGATGATATTGTCAGCATTTACAGAAGAAAGGGAGCTTTTGGCCCAATTAACATGTAGCCCAGACATAGCCGTGAAGCTAATAGGAGCTTTCAAATGCAACATTTGTTCTTCATCAGCTTTCATAGAATAAGGGTGTCATCACCAGAGAGAATGTGTGACACCTCAACATTTCTAAGGCATACTTTCCATTGCAAATGAGCCCCTTCTCAAGAGGCACTACTAAACAAATTGATATTTCATTTTATCGTAATTCTTTTCCAATTGCTTTGTCCATATATTTGTCACTCGTGCTTATAATTTATAGTCTTGAACTAGACATGTGTACTTGTATATTTCTCCCTTTGTGCTTTTTATCGTTAAAGCCCGCGCTTTATTTGCACTTTGTGCTTAAAACCCCAATGGACCTTAGAGCTTCTTTGCACTTTTTGCTTTTGATAACACTACCTCTCTCAAGTCATAAATTACAATCTTTCTTTAACCATTTTGATGCCTGATCGAAGGGGAAAAACAGTAGTCTCTGGTTCTAATAAAAGTAGACAAAAGATATAAGATTATGCATTTGCACATTGTAGAACATACAGCAGTAACCTGAATGTTGACTTTGTGGAAAACAAGAAATTCAAAGGGGAAAAAGGAAAGAGTACTTGAGCATAAAAAACATGAGTGAGATAACTTCAGTTCTCAGATTCTCTACCTCTTGAGGACTTGTCAATGCATGGTCTCCATTCACCACCTTTATAGGAGTTCTTCCATATTGTCGATATCTACAGGTATTGAGTACTTCATGCAAGCAGCATTTAGATAATGAAAGAAAAAAGGTACACAAATTTACATCACACAGGAAATACATTTAATGATCAATTTTGTGGCCATCATGACAGCACCAAATATAACGTGGTCAAGCCCTCTTTACAGGAGATTAAAATTAACATATTCCATTATGCATTCATCAAAGGAGGTAAAGGTACAAGGAAACATGAAATAAATGTCATAATTGAATATCAGCAACCTGGCTTCATTAGGACATAAGTTGGCTTCCTATTTCAACTCACATGATCAAGAAACAAACCAACTATCTTTATGCCCTTCTTCATACTTTCCCTACAAAGAACTACCTTCCCAAATTCTCAGTAATTAGCTGTCATGTCTGATAAAGTTTTTCACTCAAAAATCAACTGCTAAAGAAAGGGCGTTAATCTTGTCACTCATATGTATCCCTAACAATAATCAGCCCTTCACGGACGCCCTATGAAATGTTATACACAACCGAGCTCCATGTATAACCAAAGCACTGGAGTTCGAACTAGAGAACACTCATTCAATTTAAACAACTTCTGCTGCCTTGCATTTTAACTTTTGGACTTGAGAAATTAGAGGGAGAAGAGAAGAGAATTTGTCTCTTGATTATTCCCTCAAGTTAGTGGTTTTAAATAGTGTTACAGAGAATGTAAATAAAGAAGAAAACTAATAAGAATTATCACACAATATTCTAAGTGCCTAATTGTGGGATTTGAGGATATTCCCACCTCTACACTATCTAAATATAGAGATATTCACTAATCATATCATATTTAACACTCCCCCTCAAGCTGGAGAAGCTGGAGCGTATAAGTCATATGCTCCTAGCTTGCCACAAATATAGTCAACTCTGGATCTTCGAAGTGAGTTTGTGAAAATATAAGCCAATTGATCTTTTGAGTTGACAAAACTTATGGAGATATATCCGAACTCAATCTCCTCTCAAATGAAGTGACAATTTATCTCAATGTGCTTCGTTCTTTCATGAAATACGGCATTAGAAGTGATGTGTAGTGCAGCTTGGTTATCACAAATCAATTTCATTGGTTCAACTCCTCCCATCTTCAATTCCTGGAGAAGTTGTCTCAACCATATAAGCTCACACGTAGCCAATGTCATAGCTCGATACTCCACCTCTGCACTTGATCAAGCCACAACATCTTGCTTTTTAGTTTTCCAAGATATTAGATTACCTCCTATTAGAACACAATAACCTGAAGTGGACCGCCTATCAGAAGGAGACCCACCCCAATCAACATCAGAATACCCAAACAATGTTCCTTGTCTTAATACAATAAACCTCGTCCTGGAGAGCTTTTGGTATATCGCAGAATGCGAATCACTACATTCCAGTGACTATCACACGGTGATTGCAGAATCTAGCCAAGTATACTACCAGCAAATGAGATGTTTGGTCGTGCGATTGTAAGGTAGTTGAGTTTGCCAACAAGTCTCCAATATTTGCTAGGATCTTTTAAAGGCTCCCCTTGTCTTGGAATAAGCTTAGTATTTGGATCCATGGGAGTGTCCATATGTTTGCAATTCAACATACCAGCATCTTCCAAAATGCCTAAAGCATATTATTTTTGCGTAATAGCAATACCAACACCAAACTATGCCACCTCAATGCCTAGAAAGTATTTTAGCTTGCCCAAATCCTAAGTCTGAAAGTGACTTGAAAGGAGTTATTTGAGTTGAGAAATTCCTTCATGATCATCACCTGTGATAACAATATCATCTGCATACACAATTAAAAAAAAACATTTGCCATGAGATGAATGCCTATAAAAATGGAGTGATCAGCTTTTGTTCGAATCATTCCAAACCCTTGGACAACAGCTCAAAACCAACCAAACCATGCTCTAAGAGATAACTTGAGACCATAAAGAGATCGGTGAATTCTACATACTAGTCCAAACTCCCCTTGAGCAACAAATTTTGGTGGTTGCTCTATATAAGCCTCTTCAGCAAGTTCTTCGTGAAGGAATGCGTTTTTTATGTCTAGCTATAAAAAAAAACAATGTTTCATTGCTGCTATAGATATGAGAAGACAAACCATCTTGAAATCGGTGAGAAAGTATCTCCAAAGTCAATGCCATAAATCTGAGTGTATCCCTTGGCAACTAATCTCGCTTTGAGACGATCAATAGTTCCATCTAAACCTACTTTAACTGTGAATACCCAACGGCAACCAACCACGGTTTTGCCTTTCGATAAAAGGAACAAGCTCTCAAGTACCATTATCATGCAAAACAGTCACCTCTTCAATCATAGCTTGACGCCAACCTGGAGAAACATTAACCAATGTTTCTGCCACAGTCTTACGAACTTTGACAGTGGACAAGATAGTAATAAAGGCATGATATGAAGGTGACAAACGATGATAGCTTAAATAAATATAAATAAGAGCTTACTTGGGTGAACAACAGATGCAGATGAAGGGTAACAATTCCTATCAATCAAGTCAACATCCATGATGTTCCAATTGTGGTAGAAATCACAGTGGTCATTGTTACGGAACAAATAGGGCTTGTTATACTTGTGGTGAGCAGGGACATATCGCTAAATTTTGTCCTACGGGAGATTCAAGTACTGGTCAAGCTACTACTCAGGTGCACAAGCCCGAGCTCAGCCGGCTAGAGCCTCTTCGCAGGGTGCTTATGGACAAAATCGTCAGGGTGCACTGTTGATTAAACAAGGGGTGGACCATCGAGATTCTTCCCTATGGCTAGACAAAATAGCGAGGCATCTAATGCAGTAGTCACAGGTATTATATTGTTAATTCTCTTGAGGGATATTCCCTTATTGATCTTTGTTCTACGTATTTGTTTGTATCTCCATATATTGCTTTATTCTTAGAAAGAAGAGTTGAGACTCTTATTGTGTCATATATGGTTATGACCTTAGTAGGAGACACTTTATCAGTGGATAGAGTTTATGGAGATTGTAAGATATTTGGTTAGTGCAGAGACACCATAGTTGATCTACATTATGTGTATGGACTGATTGGCATCATATTATCCTTTGATTGATTGTTATCCTAAACTTATACGTTTCTATTTTCCTGAAAAACCACCTTTAGTGTGAAAGGGTATGACCCGTGTGACTCAAGGATAATATTTTATGTAAGGGCACGTCCAATGGCTGATCATGGGTGTTTATGTTTTATTGCTACTGTCCATGATGCATGAGCTGAGAATGTTACTATTGGCAGTTTTTCTATTGTTCAAGAATTTGTTGGTGTGATTACCTAAATTGCTCATAGTTCATCTTGTTTTTCATTTGTCCGTGCAAGTTAGATTTCCTCACTTATTGACGTTTCTTATATCATTGTTATGTTCAAGGACGAACATTATTTTAAGTGGGGGAGAATGTAACAACCCAGACTTTTAATGAGGGGTAAATGGGTAATTTAGCATATATTATTAATATTAATTAATAGAATTAAAGTGGGCAAGCCAAAAGACAAAACCCTCTCCCTTATTCTTGGGGATGCACATTTTGTTTAAGGAGTAAAAGATTCGGAAACGTTTTTTTTGGTTTTCAGAAGAAGCAACATCTTCAGAGTAGAAAAGAAGAAAATTAGGGCAATTAATCTCCTTACTCTTGGAAGAGAATGAGACAGCGACGTAGAATAACATTAGCGAGCAACACCTGTGAATCATCATATTTATAAGGTATGAGTTTTGTTCGTAGCTCTTTAATGTGGAAACTCTTGCCTACCATTGTAATAGATATAGTGGTGATTGGAGTAATGATTAGAGAAATATCTATCCATGATGTGATAATGATTGCTGGATAAGTAATTATTAGCCAATGATGATGATGGTGGAATTTTCTTTTAGCAATTGGAGGTTGGCCACTATTGGCTACTATGCGGCTATATAGTTGCTATTGAAGTGCAAATTTCTTTTAAAAAATTTCCATGCACAATTCAACTATATGAGATTAGGAGTTAATTTATTGGATAGATGATTTATTAATGGGTTGTGTTATACAGATAATTTTATCTTTAATTCTTAGTTTAGCTTCAAGTTCGAAAATTAGGGATATGAGAATTGGTCTCGACTAGCATAATTAATATCGTCAATTAATATTTCTGCATAGATTGAGGCTATTGGAAGTTGTTTAGTTGGTGTTCTACGTGTCACAAGGTTGAGAAATTTGTCATTAGCAAGGTAAGTGAGACTTTAAGCTTTGGGTGCTTGCTTTTCAAATTTGTTTTAAAATATATTTTTATTTGCCCGGTCCATATGTTGGGACGAGCGTGTGCTTGGCAGAATCGACGATCTTCAAGGCCAACCGCTTATACTCTATGTTTAAGAATACTAATTCTCTCTTTACAAATTATTTCGAGATGTGATATGATTGTGTACTGTGAGATTGGGGCATTGTGTATGCTTCTTAATTCCATTGGGGCATTATGTATGCTTCGTTATTCTATTGGGGCATTGTGTATGCTTCCCTTGAGCATTGTGTATGTTTCCCTAAGCATTGTGTATGCTCCTAATATATTTGGTGCATTGCGTATATTGCCCGAAACTCCGATTGTTGGCTAATTACTTTAATTACAAATTATGATAAGTGCTTTGTATGAATTATATTGAGGTATATGGTTTTTTATGAAGGATTGTTGGGCTTCGTTGGTCACCTCATTATGATATAATTCCTGTATGTAATAACTTTATGTTCTTGGTGTTGTTGTATTTTCTAATACTCATCCCAGGAGTACTTAAAGTAACGAGCCAATGATCTTACTGAGTTATATTTACATATAGCTCACTCCTTACTTATATGTCTGCACATACTACCTCGCAAGGTGAAACTAGTGAGTGACGGTTCCTTCGTAAGGATTCTATTGCTAAGGTGCGCCTTCGCATTGTTCGTGGAGGCTTTCGTTTCAGCTTTGACTATTTAGTTTATGCTTCTTTTCATTGGGTTTGCATGCTTGAAGTTTGAACCCATGTAACTCTATTTTAGATTCTCCATGTCTAAGTGTGGGATTTGGGACAAAGAATTAGTTTTCGAGTGATTGTTGAATTTATAGTTTGATTATGAATTTTTGTTGAATGATTATTCATTATTTATTGATGCGTTGGAGTTTCACATACCCTATTTTAGTACTTATTAACTGGTAAAATGTAAGGAAGATTGGTTCTCCCAGCAGGTGGTGTTACCGGGTGCCAATCACATCTAGGGTTATTTTCAGACGTGACACATCTGATCTGCATCGATACCTTAAGCTACTTGATGTCACATTCTTTGAATCTCAACCTTACTAAAACATCATTTGATCATCCTGATATCCCTGTGGTCTCAAGTCTTATAGCTTGTTTGGTCAAGCTTCTAAAATCAACTTATTTTGAAAAGTGCTCATTTCAAAAATGTTTTCAAGAAAGGCACTTTTGATGAGAAACAGTTTGTGTTTGGCAAATTAATTTAAAAAGCACTTCTAAGTAGCAAATATTCTTTGGCCAACCTTCTTAAAAGTGTTTTAAGTGTATTTTTTAAAAGTGTTGTTTTTCAAATAAGAGCTTTTAGGAAGAAGCTACTTTTTTAAGCTTATGAAAAACTTCTACTACTCCCTAGAAGCACTTATTTTCTCTCAAAAGCTTGGCCAAACACCTCATCTTTAAAATAAGCACTTCAAAAAAAAATAAGCTTTCCAATTAAGATATTACCTATTCTGACTTTTGAAGGAGCTATGATGACTACTACATCTCCAACCATAGTGCCACCAATCCTGACTTATCATCGCTTTCCGAATCTATAATTAGGACCAGGTGACTCATGCGTCAAACCCTACACCTACTGCGGACTTGCCTGCTCTTAATCAATCGATTACACTTCAATAAGGTATATAATCCACTCATGATGCTAACCGCTATTATACTTCCTTGAGTTATCACCATCTATCATCACCCTATTACTATGCCCTTGTATCATCTTTGTCCTCTATTTACATTCCTACAACTACAGGTGAAGCACGTTCTCATCAAGGATGAAGGCAGGCTATGATTGACAAAAAGTTTGGTTTATATATGAATGGTACTCTGTTAGCTTGTTTATTTTCTTACAGGTAAATCTCCTGTTGGTTGCAGTCAAAGTTGGCCAAGATGGTCAAGTTGATTAGCTTAAGGTGCCTTATTGCCAAAGGGTATACTCAAATATTTGGGTCAGAATATAGTGATACTTTCTCTCTCGTGGCTACAATAACATATGTACGCCTTTTTCTATCTATAGTTGTCGTCCGCCATTAGCCACTTCATCAGTTGAACATTAAGAATGTTTTCTCCAAGGTGATCTTAAGGAAGAAGTCTATATAGAGCAACCACCAAGTTTTGTTGCACAAGGGGAGTCTAGTAGACTTGTATGTCAGTTGTGCAGATCACTCTACAGTCTGAAACGATCTCCTCGAGCTAGGTTTGGGATGTTCAACACATTACTTTAGGAGATTCGACATAACTCGTAGTGGAGCTGATCACTCAATGTTTTATCAGTATTTTGCACCAAATTTGTGTATTTATTTGGTGGTTTGTAATTGATGATATGATTATCACCGGGAATGATCAGGATCAGATCACTAATTTTGAAGCAACATCTCTTTCAGCAATTTCTAGACTAAAAACCTCAATAGACTAAAGTACTTTCTAGGTACTGAGGTTGCTCAATCCAGAGCAGGTATTGTTATTTATTTTGCAACGCAAGTATACATTAGACATTCTTGGAGAGATGGGATGGGATGTAGACCCATTGATACTCCTATAAATCCAAACGCTAAACTCATGCCAAGATAGGGAGAGCCACCAGGTATAGGTGGTTGGTTGAAAGTTGAATTGTCAAGGATTTGACATCTCTTTTCCAGTGAGTGTTGTAAGGCGGTTTATGACTTCCCCTCGTGATAGTCATTGGAATGCAGATGTTAGTGCTTCATGATATATAAGGTCAGCTCCTGGTAAAGGACTATTCTTTGAGAATCGAGACCATAAGCATATTATTGGATATACCGACGTTGATTAGGCAGGATCACCCTCTGATAGACATTTTACATTCGGATATTGTGTTTTGGTATCAGGTAGTTTGGTGTCTTGAAAGAATAAGAAATAGAGTGTGATTGCTCAATTTAGTGTTAAAGTAGAATATCGAGCAATGGCTATAAAAACTTGGGAGCTAGTTTGGATCAAATAACTGCTGAGAGAACTAAATTGTGGAGAAGTCAGTTAGATGGAATTTGTGTGTAATAATCAAGCAGCCCTACATATCGCGCATCAAATCTGTGATTCCATAAGAGACTAAGCACATTGAGATTGACTATCACTTTATCAGAGAAAAGATACTCTTAGGAGATAATGTTATAAAATTTGTAAAGTTGCGTGATCGGCTTGCAAGTATCTTCACCAAGTCCATCATCGGTCGTATTAGTTACATTTGTAATAAGATCGATACATATGGCTTAAATGCACTAACTAGACAAGGAGTATTTGAATATGAATAGTACATAGAATCGTTCTTGGATAAGGATTTGTAATATAGTGTTTATAAATACAATGACATTGACACAATAAAGAACAAGCCAAATTCAGTTAGAGTTACAGATCTAGACAAAACTCTCCAAAACAAGCAATTCTATTAGAACGAAAACAACCAAAGATTTTATTGAGCTGACTCAATAATTCTCCACAAAACCAAAAGTTAGAAGAATTAAAAAAAAAAAATAAGACTCTCTTTAGTCCCTTTTACCTGATATGTCAAGTTTCAACAAAGTCTGAAGGGCCAAAACATCACGCATACAGTCATCCAAGTCATTTTCAATAAAAATCACACATATCATATGTCTAATTCATAACAAATCAGCTTTACCCAAAATAAGAGAGGCAAAGGTTCAATAAAACTAAGAAACCGAAAATGGTAAAAAGCTAACCGCATCAGCAGTGGAACTATCGGACTCCATTTCTGGTCGGAGATTACCATAAAGCTGTGGGCTACGGTAAATGGAGCCAGGTGCATAATGTGGAGCTGGAAGGTTGTAAAAGGAAACAGTATCCATGTATAAAAGAATTCCGGAGATGTAAATGAATGGGGCAAAGAGAAAAATCGTTTGTCTTTGAAGAAGAAAGGAGAGAAAATGCCAAGCAAGATGCTGGGGAAGGGTTTTCGGACCGACAAAACGAGGAGGGGGTTTGGAACGGCGGTGAGGCGACCGAGAGCGGGGAGATGATGGTGCTGATGGGCTGCTCTGTCCACTGCTCGGTAGCCTATTATATGCGTGCATGTCTTGTTTTCTGCTGTCACATCATACATTACATACATACACAACTTACGTCGGATGTATCGGTAGCGTAAGGGGTTAGAGGGGAACGGGGATAAGTAGGTGTTTGATTCTTCGCGCAAGAGAACGACCAACGCACAGGCATAATAAAGCGGAGAAACGGGTGCACGTTACATGAGTGAGGAAAAGGATGAGGGTATTTTGACAATTCAATTAAGGCCAACATTTACATGCCATTCAAAATTGACATTTTTCCTAGCATGGCAAAAAATTGTCTTCTTGGCTAAGCGAATTTCACAAGTTTTACCCGTTCTGAAGCTAGCTAGAGCTAATTAATTCTTTTTCCTACAATTTTGACGCATTACATAAGTGGCGGGATTTATCCGCATTCCTTACAGAAAATTATACTTCTATTTATATAAGCTTAAAATTATTTTTCATGTCATTGAACCCCTTCAACTAGTTCTTTTGTTCACATTTTTCAATTTTGAACTACTTTAATTAAAATGTTGGCTCCGTCATTGATTACATAAAACATGGGAGATTGTGGGAAAAATAAGCTAAAAGAGACATAGAGACATATGAAAGTTAAATTAACTAAAAGGAGACACATAGCTAGTCAAAATCAATTAAGTGAATTTGGGACCTAATTATAATTTGTAAAATATTGAAAATAAGTATCACAATATTAAAAATTATTTTCTCTCTTCATATTTCAAATTTTAAACTTTTTATTCCCTCCTTTCTCTTTTTCTTCATCTTTCTTTTTTTCTTTTTTTCCTTCTCACCTTCTTCATCTTTTTCCTCCTTAACGTATTTGTCATTTTTCTTCATCATTTTTTCCCTCCCTTATCTTCTTGTCGTTTTCTTTTTCTTTTCCTCTAAGTGTTTTTCTTTTTATCTTCATCTAGAATTTTTATCTTTTTATTTGTGTGTTTTCATCTTCATCCACTTCTTCATTCAAATTTGATTGTCAGAATTTTTAGATAATATTGGGTGAAAAAAGTTATAGCCATCGAAAAATAATTGATAGTTGTTAAGCAATTGAAAGGTGTTGTTTAAACAATCAAGAGTTTTTTAAGCAAACGAAAGATGTTGTTTAAACAATTAAGGATTGCTTAAACATCTACTAGTTTTTTAAAGTGGTGGGGATGTGAAGGATAGGAGGTGGTTTGGGGTCCAGAGGGAAAATATTATTTAAACAATCGGAAATTATTTTAGAGGGGAAATATTATTTAAACAATTGAAAATTATTTCAGCAAACGAAATATATTATTTAAAAATTTGAGAATTGCTCAAACATCTGCTCGTTATTTGGAAGTGGTGATGATATGGAAGAATGGAGGTGGTTGGGGGGGTCGAATATAACTGAGGGATGTAGAAGGGAGAAGGAGAAAAGTAATGAGATGTTTGTGTATATTAAAAAATATACGGGTGTTTGAAAATATATGTCAATATCACTAATTAAAAAAGTGTCCTTTCTACTATATACTTAAGAGTTGTGTCCTGTATTCTTTATTTTTAATCTTAAAAGTCCTTTTTAATTCCCCCTCTCGGGATTGCGATACATATAAAAAGACAATACACCAATTTTGTGATACATTAATAACTAACTTGGAAAATTTAATTTGTTGATATAAGGCAGAAATCAAGAAATTCCTTAATATAATGCGAAAATAAAAGAATGTATCTTTGTTTGATTAATTTCATTCTATTACGATTTTAAAATAATAAATTTATTAATTTCATTAATATAAGATAAAAAAATGTATATCGTGATTATATAAATTTTATTTTATTTTATTATACTTTAATTAATAAATTTATTAAGTTGATGTTAATAAATTTATTAAGTTGATGTATCTATTATCAATGTGGTGTATCCAACAAACTAAAGATCTAGATACATGTATATACAGCTGTGCATTATACATTTATATGTATCATGAACACGTACTAACCTTCTAGATGCATAAAAAAATTGACGATTATTGATAAAAGGATGGATACAAAATAATCATAGCATATGTATCATAAATACATAATAACCTCTTAGATAAATACAAAATTTCAAATTTATGATACATGGTGCACATAGATATATTTATATGTATCAAGAACAATATAGTTGTGCATATATACATTTATATGTATTATGAACACATACTAACATACTAGATACATACAAAATTAATAATTCTGATACACGCGAATGCAAATATATTTATATGTATCATGAACAAAAAAAATACATTATTTTTTTAACTATGATATATAAGCCAGAAATACATTCATATGTATCATAAACATTAAGTTTCATATTCCATATGTATTAGTAGACTATGATATATTGGATTGCAGATATATTCATATGTATCCTGAACATATAATTATATTCGTTTTGACTATGATACATATACACAGAGATGTGTTGGTATGTATTATAAATAAATAATATCATTATCACGATTCAATTTCTCAGGTCGTGAAGACACGTACTTTAACCCATTAGTATGTAAGTCAAATCGTAGCCCGATATGACATGTAATGGGCTAGTTGGTGGAAAGTATAATGAATACCGAAAATTTAAGCATATCAATAGATTGTAGGCGATATCATATAAAAATAATAGCGCGCGCACACACACACATATATATATGTATATATGTATATATATAAGAGAGAGAGAGAAAGAGTAAAAGAGTATCCAACAACCTAGTAAGGTTGATACAAAAGCCACTAATCAAAAGAAGGAGATTACTAATAGTGTCAATATACAAATAGTCTCGAAAGAAAAGACTATCCCAAAAGTAATAGAAGGAGAGTTAATAAGCTTCAGCTCCAAAAGCTCACCATGTCTAAGACTCTAGAACGTGTTGGATAGAATATCAATGGAGACAACTAGTACTAACAAGAAGTATAGTATAAGTACTAAAATAATGGGTACTCTGTAGGCATCTTCACCGACTAAGTTAAATCATAATAAAAGCATAATAAGATGTGAGGATATAAACTAACAAGAAACAATAGCAAACTGAAAATATGCTCCGTCTGACAAATAATAAATAACAAGGTAAGTAGTATAAAAAAGAATACAGGATAACTACAGCCTGGGCCTCTATAAGCCTAGAAGACACAAATAAGAGAAAGATAATCTAATCGAGATCCCATAAGTTTGGTAAATGTAATCAAGATAAAAATACTGATAATAATAATTGTAAAGCAACCAACCACCTAGTATGTAAGTCAAACCATATATGTGAATCATTTTGCACCATAAACACCGAACTCAAATCGGATCCTCACTATAATAAGTGAATTATAAATGCTGGACTCGAGTTGAACTCTAATATCATAAGTGAATAGTAAGTGTCAGACCCAAATCGATATTTAAATACCATAAATAAATAATAATTGACAAACTCGAACTGGTCTTTAAATATCATAAATGGATAGCAATTGGCAGACTTAAAACGATTTTTAAATATCATAAAGGATAGCAATTGTCAGATTCGAACCAACCTTTAAAGTAAATACAGGTTACCAAGTCTAGTTAAAATTGAAAAGATTTCTTAATCATCCTAGGGTCCAAAAATATATGTAAAATATCAAAATAAGGCCTCCTAGGTCGACAAGGAGCAAATTAAGATATTTGACCTTAAAGAGGATTGGTAGAGCCTGCTACTAAATCCCAAAAGTTCATACTAAGGTGGTTTCTACCCAAAATAAGAATTTTGCTCTTCATCGTCATACTCTTTCATTATTTTAAATGATTCCACAGACAAGATATTATCTAAACATAATGTAGAAAAGTGTTTTGGATGATTGACCTCGATATCCATCTCTTCTATCCTTTCTTTTCCCTCATTAAATGCCCTAATGTCTTGACGTATGTCACATATGATATCATCCGTTGTGTCTATACGATCCTACATTAGTTGAAGAATAGCTTCAATGTCACTCTTACTAGTGCTTCATTCTTCCTTTTCTTGACCATAAGACCTGTCATACTCATAAGAAGAACTAGAACTTGGGTTAGCGCAATAGGGGGAGGGAGAATTTGAGCAATCACTCTAATGTCCATCTTGACCACCACATAAATAACAATTATACTCCCGGTAGGATGGAGATGGTGCACATATCTCTCTCCGAAGAGCATATCCACAATCTTACCAAAATTGAGGTCCATCACAATATGGACATAGATCATTAAGATAATATTTCCAACCACCAAGATCATGTTCATTCCATGATGCCATATAAGAAATAAACAAAAATAAAGAAAATCTACCTAACACACAAAACAAAGGAAATCACAAACAAATATTTACAAGTTCGAATTTAAGCAAGTAAAGTAAAATTCCAAACCATCTCAATACGCCAAATTGTTCCCCGACAACGACGCCATTTTTGATAACACTCAACTTACACGTCAAATTAGTGTAAGGCGGTCGTCGTCAATATATTTACCCAATTTTGGAGTCGGGTTGAATCCACAGGGAACAATGTGAGTGACGATTAAGCTAATTTGAAGCTATAGCTACAAGTTTAATTCAAACAAATGGTACGAAAATATAAAATTAAGATGGGGGTTTTGAATGTATCAAGTAATGTTGTCACTTCAATATTAATGTTTGTAAGCAATATAAATAGGAACCCAGAGATATGTTCACCAAGGGTTTCGGGAATTGACAGATACTAGGTAATGCTAGAGATTCTCGAAATAATTAGAATAGCAGAATATCCTTGACGATTATACTATCTAACTTATCTCTCGACCTCACCAGACAATTTATTATCTAATTCTCTCGAACTTAGATAACTTATCGATTTCTAATAGGATGTTATCTCAGGTAGATTAATCCAGTTACGACATTAATCATTAAACAGAAGGTTGGTAGCTTCCGAGTCCCTGTTGATAATTCACGTCCTCTAGTCTATTTCTCCATTATAAACAAATAAAACCTAAGGCATAACCTAATGTTTGCAATAACTAGATTTCAGTTAAAACAATAGAATTTCAAGATGTTCCACTACTCTTTGAATCCGTTAAACACCTAGTATCATATCAAACCCTAATCCATGGATCCCATAATCCCGGCTAATAGAATTAGCCGCTCATCATTTGATGAACGAAATCACAAGTTGAATTCATAATGATAAGGATAACTTACGATTAGATGGAAAACAACAAGCAGTTTCTTTGATTAAATCACAAGGTAGAAACCTAAAAATAGTTGATAAAAACAAGAAGAATAATTGATGTAAGAGAGCAATGTTACGTGCCTCTCTTCCCTAGGTTAATTGTCTGATAAATGAATTATGAATTAAAAATCCTAAAAGATGCTATTTATACTAAAGTCTAATTAAGGAAATAAAATAACAAAATCACAGCTGGGCTCGAATTCAGGTGATAGCATATTGGTGTTGATCGTCAGGCTTCTGACGGCGTCTTAGATATGTCGTCAGAAGTCGTGTC
Source organism: Capsicum annuum (assembly GCF_002878395.1). Lineage (NCBI taxonomy): Eukaryota > Viridiplantae > Streptophyta > Magnoliopsida > Solanales > Solanaceae > Capsicum > Capsicum annuum. The sequence continues at coordinate 146,878,500 of NC_061119.1, forward strand.
TTCTTAACCTATTCTGCTTTACTCTGATGATGTCTTCCGATAGATTACTAGAGGGGTGACGACGTGTAGAAAATATCGTCAGACCTTCAGCTTATTTCACTATGTTTTGCCCCACTTGATGGCATCTTATGACATCTTACCACACTTATGACGACATATTGAGAATATCGTCACCTTCATCCAGAACTCTTCTTCACTGTTCTTTCTGACGCCTTTTTCTGGTAGCTTACCACATCTGTGACGGCTTGCAAGAAATGCCTTTAGACTCATATCAGCTAACGTGTACCAGATTTTACTCTTTTGCTCCATTGTTATTTATTTCCATGCATCTTGACTTTCCTACAAAATCTTAAGAAATAACATAAAAAAGACCAATAATTACTTAAGAACTTATAATTATTTCAAGTTAAAAAGTCTTAAATATTCTACCGAAATTTAGCACATCACCCACCGTAGGCTGAAGACCACCCCCTTAGCCCAACCTTCATAGCACAATAAATAAATACAACGAAAGCCAACCAAATAGTAATAAGAAAAATTGATAAGTCAAATGGAAATTTTAAGAATCTAAAGCAAACAACCATCAATCCCGATACTTGTCTACAAAAGCCTCTTAAACCAGAAATACCATCTATGTCAGACATGGCCCTGGCTATGAAAAAATAAAATCCAAATATGCTAAGAAATAAGGAAGAAAGTGAAATGATCAGGCCTTTCGAAAGATGGAGGCTCATCACTTCACAATAGATCCACATGAGTACCAAATCACCTAATACTGCACAAAAGCAATAGAAAAGTCTTATGAACCTTCATGATGTAGCATCCAGAGATGGTCAGTGGGGCAAACACTTGTATGCAACTCAAGGGAAAGAGATAAAATAATGTTCTTGCCAAAAATCAGTCAAAATCACATGCACAATATTTATATACATACATATATAGGATGTTGGGATAGGAACAAGGGTTATGAACATGAGAGTTTAAATTATTAGCCTGAACTATGTAGCTCGTTCTGTCCTAAAGGTACCCACGGGCTATATGGTTCCAGCTCTCCCTGCTGGAAGGGCCCTAGTGCGTGTTAGCCACATGAATAAAGAAAAGTCCAAATACACCAAGGTGACAGCCATAAAAATATAGTGTGTATCCAGACATGCGATCATATAGACCCCAACATCGGCAAACATGATTTCCAATGTTAGTCCCCCCGGACTACACCTTCACGATGACCTACACAATTTTCTTTAAGCCCAATTTAAAATATTTTGCACATAAACCCAACCATTAACTAGAGAGTCTTTTATTAAGAAATTTACCAACTTGGTATAGTCATACCAATATGCTTGCAAGCTAGTTCAATTATGCCAAATCAGTCCACGTAACCATTAGACTCCCAAGTTTTGTTTAAAATCCAAAACTAAACTCCCAAGTTCCATTTAAAATCCAAAACTATGGCTATCAAGGGCATTCTAAAATCATTGTTATCCATTTATCCTTTAAGGCAATGTAATGTTTTCAAAGGAAAAGTTAAACATGTGAATATTCACATTTAAAACCAAGATTGTAAAGTGGGTTGAGGTTAATGCCATTATCAAGATAAATTTTTATAAATATGGGGAAACCCATGTTCTCCATTCCAATTCTCATAACAATGCACCCATTTAGTCCCAAAACCTATTAATTAAAGCATGGAATGCATATTTATACACGGGGAAAACAATCTAAGTAATATTCATTCAAAATCCCTCAACCCAATTCAAACCCATCAACTAAAATTGCATGAATAATGATTAAATAAATTTCACGATGTAAAATTCATGTTAGAGAATGAGAAACATACCTAAAATACCAAAGAATTTGAAGAGAAATCGAAGTTTGGATCTTGAATAATGAATTCTCTTTAAAACTCTTAAGCTTTCTTGGGTTGGGAGTTAAAGAAGAAAAGAATGAAGTTTGATCTTTGAAAACTGAAGAAAAATGGTCACTTTGATGTTATAAAGCCATTTAAGGGGTAAAATACCAAAAGCCTCTCACCCCAAGAAAAAAAACAAAAACTGAATGAAAAATACAGCACATCGCTATCGCGGAAGCTTACTACCTTGGAATCCCAAAATAGCCCTGAACCTCTTTCAAAAATTCTAAAACGTTTTCAAAACACCCTTTTAACATTCCTTAACATAATTCAAGTTAAAAATTAACATTACGCCTATGGGAGGGTCAAAAATAAATTTGTTAAAATTTTTTTACAAGGTCTTAGATTACCCCCCTTTGGATCATTCTTTCTTGAATGTGGAGTTAGGACATTCTTAGCACGATAACAGCAAGAATATGTCAGAAATAATGAAAAATTCAAAATGCGATAAGAAGGCATATGAAAATCATACCTAATCATTTTCCTAGAACGTAAGGAATAAGAACGAGTACTTGGCTTTTATATCCTCCTCAGCTTCCCATGTTGCTTCTTCCACATTTTTTTTTCTCCAAAGAACTTTCACTGAAGCTACATCTTTTGTCCTCAATCTATGAAGTTACCTATCTAGTATCTCAATTGGGACCTCCTCATAAGATAATATTCAAAACACCAACATCCTCAGTAAGCACTATCAAAAAAGGGTCACCCACACACTTTTTCAACATAGGCACATAGAAAACAGGATAAATAGAATCCAAACTCGCTTGTAAGTCTAACTCATAAGCGACATTCCTAATTTTCCTCACAATCTGATACATACCAATGTAATGAGGACTAAGTTTCCCCTTCTTCCAAAACTTCATAACTACTTTCATAGGAGAAACCTTTAAGAATACACAATCACTAACTTCAAAATCCAACTCCCTCTGCCTCACGTCCGCATAAGACTTTTGGCGACTCTAAGCAGCCTTAAGCCTTTCTCTAATCACTTTTACCTTCTCCATGGATTTGTGAACTATGTCATGGACAAATAACATAGTCTTACCTACCTCAAACCATCAAATAAGAGACCTACACCTTCAACTATAAAGAGTCTCGAAAGGGGTTATTTGAATGCTCGAATAATAACTTTTGTAATAAGCAAACTTAATTACAGGCAAATGGTCAGCCCAGTTTACCTTAAAATCAATCACATTAGCTCTTAGCATATCCTCCAAGGTCTGAATAGACGTCTCCTCTTGTCTATCTATTTGAGGGTGAAATGCAGTGTTAAGGTTCACCTAAGTACCTAAACCTTTCTAAAACAAATATCAGAAGTGAGAAGAAAACTGCGTACGTCGATCTAAAATAAAGGACACTGGTGCCCCATGCAGCTTGACTATTTCATGAATGAACAACTTAGCATAATCCTTCCCTGAGTATTTAGTCCTCACAGGCAAGAAGTAAGCAGACTTAGTCATTCTATCCACAATGACCCAAATAGAATCAACTGATTGCAAGACCACGGAAGACCTATGATAAAATCCATATTGATGATCTCACATTTCTGCATGGGCAATTCTATCTCTTGAGACACACCACCAGGCCTCAAATGCTTATCTTTAACTTTCTGACAAACCATACACTTAGCCACAAAGTTCACCATATCTATCTTCATATTATTCGACCAGTATATTCACTTCAAGTCATGATACATCTTGTTTTGCATATAAATGACTATAGAGTTTTTTCACAAGTTTAAATACTTTCAAAAAAGTTTTTAAACTCGAGAATAGAGTTGCCACTTAATTTATTCAGGAAAATTAAGAAAACTTTTTAAATTATTTAGATGATCCAAAACAAAAAAATCATTCAAGTGTCAAAATTTTAGGTAAACGGTTCCTATTAATACTCTTTAAAGGTTATTAGGCACCAAGAGTATCCACTAACTTGCGGTTATCTGGACTATTTGAAAATGATTCTTTTGACTAACTTAAGAAAAGAAAAATTGACTGTTAAAAAGAAAATCGATTAGGAAAATACTTTTTAGTTTTATGCAAAGTCAGTTTTTTAACGACTTAGTAGGAAATTTAACTAGGTATGAAAGAACAAATAACAAATAAATATAGAGAAAGGGAAAAGGGAGGAAATAAGTGATTTAGGCTCTTCAACCCAAATCCATCAACCCTGTCCTAATCTAATCAGGCTTTTGGCTCATATTCACCTGTCCTAATCTAAATATAGGCTTTGGCCCATAACCTGTCCTAAACTATCTTTTTGGACCTTTTGGCCCCTAGTCGGCTTCACCTATATTAATTCACAACTTTGGCTTCAAGGCCCAAATAAATAAATAAATAAATAAAACAAAGCAATGACATAATTGAGACTTTTGAGTCTCTTAGAAACTCTAAGAGTGGGTTTTTGACCCATCCATCATCTTCTTCTATCTTCTTGCACCGATATGCCACATAGACAACTTTTGAACTTTCTTTCAGAATAAATGGGCCTTATTGGCCTATGTACTAAATGCAAAGAGTCTGATTAGACTCCAAGATGGGTTCATGTAAAGAAGAGAAAACAAGAAAAATGAATTACTATATCACATACAAAGTTTACAAATATTATGAGAGATACTCATACATTGATTCATGAAAAAAAATATCCAGGTCATCCAAAGAAATAAATGGAAGATTCTCATGATTCAAAGCAAAACAAAAGCCTAAACAATTAAATTTTTAGGGGGATCAAAGAGAATGAGGTAAAATAAAGGTATGAACTGGATATCTTAAGAGATTTATTGAATAGGCAAAGGGAAGGGACAATACAGATGCCAATTCAAATAAACCAAAAAACTAACAAATTGTAAGCCAAGAAAATCCTAGTTTATTATAAGAGTTATCGCCTCATGTCTAAGGTTTGATAAAATTTAACTAGGTTCAGGGTCGGAGGTAATTGGGTTGGGTGGTGGGCTGGATTGGGTCGGAGGTTATTGGGCTGGGTGGTCAGAGATGGGTAGGATGGTTTTTGGGTTGGATGAAATTATTATTGGGTTGTTAAATGTTGTTGTTCCTTGTTGAAATGGGTTTTGCTGAATCAAAAAGAATTGAAGGGGTTTGGGTCGAGCTGGGTCAATTAGTGTTAGGCTGGGTCGGTAGAAAAAGAAATAGAGAGGATGGGTTTTAGGTTAATTTAATTAAACAACTCCAATCAAATTAAGATTTAGTCATCTTATTTAAATTTTGATTAAATGAAAAATAAGTTGGTCACTTTGTATCGCAATTGTGGCCAATCTAGTTTTAATTATGATCAAATTCAATAAGTTGGCCAATATTAAATTATAATTCAACATAAATTAATACCAAATTTAATCCCTAGCTTCTTGATTTAATAAAATCAAACACATATTTATCCAAATAAATTATTTTTAAGAAATTATATTTAAATTGAGATTTTAATTATTTAAACTTATTTTCAAGATAATCCCCCCTTGATTAAAATTTTATAATCCGTAAAATAAATATTTAAGCAAAAAAATTACGTAATTTCTCATAACTGAATACGATAATATATAATCGCTACTTAAAATGATAAAATTATCTAGATAAATACTTTGAAAAATTTTATTCGGATAAAATAAATGTTGTAATTTTATTTGACCATCGAAGAAATTCAAAATCAAACTTAGTTGTGGAGGGCAAAAATCACGTTTCAAAAATTGCCCTCTCCCTTTGGTGGGGTGGATGGAAGTAACCCTAGACAAAGTGATTAGATGTTCCAAATTTTTTTCTGACCATAAATTCATTTTTGAAGGAAGTTGATTTTCGCACGATTTTTGAAATTATGGTCGGACCTCGGTGTCGGGTTTTCTACATATCTCAGATTACATGAGAATTCAGGCCACTTGTAGTTCATAGAGCTTGACTTAAAATATGATTTTAAAAAAAAATTGATAAGCTATCTTGGTTTTGGAGTTTTTGATGAAACCAAAAAGCTGGGGAATAAATAAATTTAGGGGAGGTTGGAATGCAGTCTAGTTTTCAAAATAGAGCCCAGCCTATATATCCCCGAGACTCGGGGAATCAAATTGCTTTTAGTTCGACTCAATCGATAGAAAAAATTGTCTTTTATTTAGACTATCTTTGGCTCGGGATAAGTGACAAGTTTATCAAGTTGCGAAAAAAGGGCTTGTAACCTCTTCACCATGAATGTGGGATCCTTCATATCCATAGGCAAGAACTTACCTAGACAAAATTTTCAAAAATCTAAGTATGTTCTCACCCGAATTTGAAAGAAAAAGAAGGTTACCCTCGGTATGAGTTTAGAAATATTCCGAAGGCAAGATAAAAATGGAATATGCCAGAATCCCTATATGCGTTCTAATAGAGGTATGGTTTGATGGTGGTGGGGATCATCCTTTAGCTCGCATCTAAAGAGTTTGACGTCCCTCTCTAGACTATGTCCCATTTTGCTGCCAAGAAAAAATTCCACGTTGTGCTTCGTCCTTTTTGGAGTCGTCCGCACTTGTGGTTTTGATTTAAGATTTTCATCTTCTCGGATGCTCTCGACAATAACTCAAACAATATTGTTAGTAATAAACACAATTCACGAAAGAGGTATATAGTTTTTTACCATACCTTTATGGTAGTTGTTATTCAAAAAGTGATGGCGTCCCCTCATGTACCTGTTTGGGGGCAATAACTTGAAATAATAAACACAACAACCCTCTTGGTTGTTGAATAAAATCACTCCAAGGTGGGGTGGCCCTTTTGTACGCCGATGACATTTTATGCAGAACGGTCCCTGCAATCGTGTAATCTTGCTAATGCGGCAACCCCTTTGGTAATTTATAATGCTTTTTGTATATGGCATGATAATCTCTTTGGTTATAGACAATTATCCTTTGCATATGACCTCGGGTAAGTCTTGTGCATCTTTGGTATCGATACGACTTATAGATTTTCCTAGAATTGTCAATCTTTGGTTAACCTTGTACATTATTTGATGTTGGATACGAGGTGACTCACAAATATCCTTTGAATTTCTAGATTTCACGTAATAGCATACATTATCTGACCTTGGATAACATATGGCTTACATATATCCCTCTAATCGCTAGATCTCAAGTATTCTAGCACATCATCCGACCTTGGATACAATATGACTTATAGATATCTCTCAAATTGCTAGTCTTCAGTTAATCCTGTACATAATCGATCTTTGGATATGACGCAGTTTATAGAACACCTTTGGACTTATTAATTTTATAATCTCACATATTCTCCGGTAAGGATTTTGTTGCGACTTATGGATAATCTTTAGACTATCGATTTTTGAGTAGCCTTGCACACTATCCGGTTAGGATGTCACTGCAACTTACGAATGACCTATAGGCTATCAACTATTAGGTAATATTGTGCACTATCCTATTTCAAATAATATGAATTATAGATGATGCTCAAATCACGTGTTTTTGAAGCATTAAAATAATGATTCATAAAATGATGAGATATCCTTGACGCCAGAGTATTCTATCTTCACATGTTAACAACTATTAAACACCATAATATCCTTGATGCCAACGTTTATGACTAGCGTGTCCGCAGATATTAAATGCCATGGTATCCTCAACGCCATCATTTGTCTCATATGTCAACATATATTAAATGCTGATGATATCCTCGACGTGAGCGTTTGTGTCTCGTGTGTACACATATATTAAATGCTGATGATATCCTCGATGCTAGCATTTATGTCTTCCATTTCAACAAATAGTGGTGCTCTAAAGCATCTTCCAATGCCAAACCTTATTGTCTTACATGGCGACCAGTTATGGAGACTTAGTTGAATAGAATAATGGCCCTCTTGGCAATGAATTGATATGAATTGGCCCTCTTGGCAATGGAATAAAATGAATTGACCCTCTCAGTAATGGCATGAAATGGCCCTTTCAGCGATGATATGAAATGACCCTCTTGGAAATGGCATGAAATAGCCCTCTCGGCAGTGAGATGATATGATATGGCCTTTTCGGCAATGGCATAAAATGACCCTCTCAGCGATTAGATGATATGAAATTATCCTATTAGTAATGGCATGAAATGGCCTTCTCGGCGATGATATGAAATGGTTCTTTCGGTGATTCGAAAATAGTTTCACCTGAGTCTGTTTGTCTGTGTTTTGCTTTCTACATGTACCTGTACTCAAGGTAGACTATTAGTAGACACAATTTCGCTCTCACTAGCAACCAAGTCAATCTTTATGATAGTTTAATGACAAATACTGAGCATCATAATTTGAATGACTTATTCCGCTATTAATATTTTCTTTTTGAAGAACTAATTAAGTAGCAGATCCACCGGATGCAAGTAAATGGGGAAAAATCCTTATTTGGGGTTTACTCAAATACCATTTGGTTCACTTCAAGGCGAATTTTGAGGATGAATTTGTGCTCTTCCTCCTATTGAGTGATCTTTTTGATTGTTCTATTTATTGTGCCAACCCTTTGGAATGCACATGCGCTCAAGATAAATATTTAGTAGACACAAAGTCACTTTTGCTAGCGACTATTTTTTGGAAAATTCTAAATACGATATTCCTAGAGAAGATAAGACCCTATGTTTGTCCTTCATGGACTCAAGAAATTAGATAGGCAATTCAAAAGGTCCTCGATAAATGAGTATTAAATCTATTTTTGGGGCTATTAGAAAATATCATTCTTTAGTATTATATGCTCTGGTGTTCCTCGCAACTTATTGCAACTCAAACACATATGCAAGTGCACGTGACCATACAAGTAATGAAGTGAGTTAGACAATCAGATATCATTCTCACAAGGACTAAGCAACTAGAAATTTAATCAACTTTTAGTTTTAGACAATGAGTATTAAGTGTTGTAAAGTATCAAGATGATTTTGAACTTGAGAATAAAAATATAAATGAATTAATTAGAAATAAAAGTTTATGACTAAATCAAGGCAAGTAACGGTTGTAAACAATAATGATAAGAATTCTAGGGTTGAGGCTTTTCGAATAATCATACAAATCTCCATTCTTATAGTAGTCTAATTCGTTATCGGGTTGTTGGTTCGCAAGGGGTAGGCAACGATTTTTGTTTGCCGACCTGAAATCTTCTATCTAATGAATATTACAGTTGCAACTCCCGTAGAGATACAACAATTTTTCTAGATTCATTAAGTACTCTTCTTGCAATTGAACCAAACAAGGCTTCTAAGTATATCCCTATCCTAGATGCTAATTTAAACCCCTTATTTTATAAAAGGGTAAGAACCTTGATCCTTAATTTCCTCATTCTAATCTATGATTCTTCTCCCAGATTCATATAGAAATATAAATTTATTCTAATGGCAGCCAAGTATTAAAATAGTAAGCTCAAGACGTTAAGAACAACCCGGGTGATAATCCAAAAAGAACCTACTATAAAGAATATCAAAGACTAATCATGTTCTTGACCTCAACCCTAGAACAAGGGTGATAACTCTCAACTTACACCTCAAATTAGTGGAAGGCGGTCGTCTTCAATATATTTACCCAACTTTGGAGTCGGGGTCAAATCCACAAGGAACAATGTGAATGGATATTAAGCTAATTTCAAGTTATAGCTCCAAGTTCAATTCAAACAAATGGTACGTAAATATAAAATTAAGATGGGGGTTTTGAAAGTATCAAGTAATGTTCTCACTTCAATATTAATGTTTGTAATCAATATAAATGGGAAACCAGAGCTATGTTCACCAAGGGTTTCGGGAATTGACAGATACTAGGTAATGCTAGAGATTCTCAAAATGATTAGAACAACAGAATATCCCTGACGATTATACTATCTGACTTATCTCTCAACCTCACCAGATAATTTATTATCTAATTCGCTCAAACTTAGATAACTTATCTCTTTCCAATAGGATGTTATCTCAGGTAGATTAATCCAGTTACGACATTAATCATTAAATAGAAGGTTGGTAGCTTCCGAGTCCCTGTTGATAATTCACGTCCTCTAGTCTATTTCTCCGTTAGAAGCAAATAAAATATAAGGCATAACCTAATGTTTGCAACCACTAGATTTCAGTTAAAACTACAGAATTTTAAGACGTTCCACTACTCTTTGAATCCGTTAAACACCTAGTATCATATCAAACCCTAATCCATGGATCCCATAACCCCCACTAATGGAATTAGCCGCTCATGATTTGATGAATGAAATCACAAGTTGAATTCATAATGATAAGGATAACTTATGATTAGATGGATAACAACAAGTAGTTTCTTCGATTGAATCACAAGGTAGAAACCCAAAAATAGTTGATAAAAACAAGAAGAATAATTGATGTAAGAGAGCAAAGTTACGTGCTTCTCTTCCCTAGGTTAATTGCCTGGTAGATGAATTATGAATTAAAAACCCTAAAAGATGATATTTATACTAAAGCCTAATTAAGAAAATAAAATTACAAAATCACAGCTGGGCTCGAATTTAGATGATGGTATATTGGTATTGATCGTCAGGCTTCTGATGGCGTCTCAGATATGTCGTCAGAAGTCATGCCTTCTTAACCTATTCTGCCTCACTCTGACAATGTCCTCCAAGGGTTTACCAGAGGAGTAGCGGTGTGTAGCAAATGTTATCAGACCTTCAGCTTATTTCACCATGTTCTGTCCCACTTGACGGCATCTTCTGATAGTTTACCACACTTGTAACAACATATTGCTAATGTCGTCACCTTCATCCAGCAACTCTTCTTCACTATTCTTCCTGACACCTTTTTCTGGTAGCTTACCACATCTGTGACGGCTTGCAAGAAATGCCGTCAGACTCATATCAGCTCACTTGTACCAGATTTTACTCTTTTGCTCCATTGTTATTTATTTCCATGCATCTTGACTTTCCTATAAAATCTTAAGAAGTAACATCAAAAACACCAATAATTACTTAAGAACTTACAATTATTTCAAGTTAAAAAGTTTTAAATGTGCTACAAAAATCTAGCACATCAACACCCTCAACCTAAAATAATTGCTTGTCCTCAAGTAACTACATAACACCATACTACGATGCTTAACCAAGAGACACATAAGATACCTATCACAGTTGATTATCCAGTTTATCTCAAAACTCATGTCACTCTCCACGTTCAATTACTTATAAATCCAATTGTGCATATCAATGAAGATTAACAATGTGACCCAAAGGAATCAAGATATGGCATCAATTCAGCAACAATAACCATGCATATGTACAAGCTACACTACCCAAACAAGTAAATAGATAGCAATGCAACCGATATGTCCTTACAATAAATAAGTCCCTCCTCACTCATATATGAAGCATGTTAATGCGGGGACGGTCAAGAGACACTCATTCTCAAAAAGAAATTCCAACCAATGTGTGTCAAATACCATATGTTTGCCCTTATTTTCATTGCCAAGGTGTCCAGACAGGTAAGTTAGGATTACTATAGGTCTTTTCTTTGGCTTGTAATGTAGGGTAAGGGCTGGTATGATATTCAATGGTGTTTAGAGTGACTAAGCCTCCTTGGCACTACGTTAACTTTTGGGGTTCACTTATTAACCTTTTTGTTCTTTTTCTCCTTTTCTCTTTTTCTTGATCACACATTATTCAGGATGGATGTGGCTTTTCTTTTTCATTCTTTTTCTTTTCTTATTCTTCTTCCACACCACCCAGCTTTTTATTCTTTTTCACTTATTCTTTTTCTTTTATTCTACCTTTCTTCATACTCAGTTTACATCATGCACCCCTATGATAGCCACCCTCAACTTAGGTTGTTTACCTAAGTCTAGGTGCACAGTGTCCAAGGAGGACCTGGGCCAAAACAAGTTCATTATGATCTAAACGAGAAGGTGATAGGTATCATAGAAAGAAATGGTCAATTCAGGCTCAAAATAGGGATCAAGAGATATCATGCATACAAAGAAGGTCATTTAGGCAAAAAGTGAATTAAAAATCAAAACAACCTATGATCCTTTCCTAACCCTTATCTTTCAACCAAGGTAAGACTAACCGGGCAAGTTCTGGATTTAACACACAAAGGGAACTAAGTAGTATCTCACACGCACATGGCACAAAGGTGCATCACAAACTACTACCTATCTGGTTCATGCAATTGTTTAGCAGTGGATATCATGTCACTAGTACTAATGCCTAATAAGATACACAGTGGTCACACATAAATGTATATCACATAGTTATAAAACAGACCAGCGAAGTGGTGTTTATCAGTCTAAAAAATCAACAAAAATATGTCAACTACTCTACATACTTATTTTTCTCCAGTTAACCACAACACATCACAAAACAAACACAGTACGCCTAAATATGCTGGCTCTACTAGGAACAAGACTCTGGGGAAAAGAGGCACGACAACAAAAACCCCAGGAGGACATCATCACCCACAAGTAGCTCTACCCTCAAATTAAAATCATGCAATGTCTCTAGTGCTTCACACCAAAACAAGAGAGTTAGAAATATACCTGTGGCACCATGGGTGCGAAGATCTGATGTCAATCACACAATACTAATAAAAACAAAAAAATACTTTAGGTTGCCTCCCAAGCAGCGCCTGGTTTAACGTCACGGCTCTACTCAGTTATCTTGACTACTCAAACTTCGTCAAGATATCTTGTTCATAATTATTTATATCTTCACTTGAAGGATTTGAAACGTCGGTCCAAATTTTGATCAATACATCTTCGGGGTGTGTTGGGTAAATGTGAGGGCATGATGAGGAATGTTCTATCATGCCACTTCAAAGACTTGAACTGCGTGCCCAATTTTGCTTCAAACTTTGTATGGGATCACTTGGCAATGGTGAGAATCTTAAATAGCCACTAAATGGACATCGATATTTAAGCTCCTTGGCCTTCAATATTGGGGTTGTATTATACCCTTTTGGAATGACAAACTCTAAAATGTAAGAATCTTTCTCCTCATTTTCAAAATTCATCATTTGCTTGGGTGATTCGACTTTCATCACATCCACTAAGCATAATTTTGAAAAGTGATTCGAATGAGGAGTAACCCTCAATTTCGGAATAACTTCCCTATTAGTATTTTTACCCCATAATGGACTAGAGTCTTCACGAGGGTTGTGCTTCATTTCTTCTTTTGACTCTAATAACATTTCCTCATCCTTGGCATCTTTATTAATGAATGGTTCGGGTGGTTGGGAAATCACCAAAGGTTGCTCAAAATCAAGCTAATCATCAACATCGGATTCCTGCTCTTCATCCTCACACTCTTCCATTATTTTAATTGATTCCGTATACAAGATATTATCTAAACATAATGTAAAAGAGTGCTTTGGATGATTGACCTCTATATCCATCTCCTCATGAATGATTGGCCTTATGACTTGATGCATATCACATACGATATCATATGTTTCTTTCTAGAGATCCAACATTCTTTGCAATATAGCTTCCATGCCACTCTTTCTGGTGCTTCGTTCTTCCTTTTCTTGACCATGAGACCTGTCAGACTCATAAGAAGAACTAGAATTTGGGTTAGCATAATAGGGGGAGGGGGCATTTAGGCAATCACTCCAATATCCATCTAGACCACCACATACAGAACAATCATACTCCCGATAGGATGGAGATGGTACACGCATCTCTCTCCAGAGAGCATATCCACAGTCTTGCCAAAAGTGAGGCCCATCACAATATAGACATGGATCATTAAGATAATATTTTCAACCACCTAGATGATGTTCATTCCACGATGCCATAGTAATAAGTAAACTAAAATAAAATCTACCTAACAAAAGAAATAAAAGAAAACTAAAAACAAATATTTACAAGTTTGAATTCAAGCAAGTAAGCTAAAATTCCAAACTAACTCAATACGCCAAATTGTTCCCCAGCAAAGGTGCCATTTTTGATAACGCTCAACTTATACCTCAAATTAGTGTAAGACGGTCGTCGTCAATATATTTACCCAACTTTAGAGTTGGGGTCGAATCCATAGGGAACAATGTAAGTGGCGATTAAGCTAATTTGAAGCTATAGCTATAAGTTCAATTTAAAAAAATGGCACAAAAATATAAATTAAGATGGGGGTTTTGAAAGTATCAAGTAATGTTGTCACTTCAATATTAATGTTTGTAATCAATATAAATAAGAAACCAAAGCTATGTTCACCGAGGGTTTTGGGAATTGATAGATACTAGGTAATGCTAGAGATTCTCGAAATGATTAGAACAACAGAATATCCCCGACGATTATACTATCTAACTTATCTCTCGACCTCACCAGATAATTTATTATCTAATTCTCTCAAACTTAGATAATTTATCTATTTCCAATAGGATGTTATCTTAGGTAGATTAATCCAGTTACGACATTGATCATTAAAAAGAAGATTGGTAGCTTTCAAGTCCCTGTTGATAATTCACGTTCTCTAGTCTATCTCTTCGTTAGAAGAAAATAAAACCTAAGGTATAACCTAATGTTTGCAACCACTAGATTTCAGTTAAAACAACAGAATTTCAAGATATTCCACTACTCTTTGAATCCGTTAAACACCTAGTATCATATCAAACCCTAATCTATGGATCCCATAACCTTGGCTAATAGAATTAGACGCTCATGATTTGATGAACGAAATCATAAGTTGAATTCATAATGATAAGGATAACTTATGATTAGATGGAAAGCAACAAGTAGTTTCTTCGATTGAATCACAAGGTAGAAACCAAAAAATAGTTGATAAAAACAAGAAGAATAATTGATGTAAGGGAGCAATGTTACGTGCCTCTCTTACCTAGGTTAATTGTCTGATAGATGAATTATGAATTAAAAACCCTAAAATATGCTATTTATACTAAAGCCTAATTAAGAAAATAAAATAACAAAATCACAGCTGGGCTCGAATTTAGGTGACGACACATTGATGTTGATTGTCAGGCTTCTGACGCCGTCTTAGATATGTCTTCAGAAGTCGTGCCTTCTTAACCTGTTCTGCCTCACTTTGACGATGTCCTCCGATGGCTTACCAGAGGAGTGGCGGCGTGTAGCAAATGTCGTCAGACCTTCAGCTTATTTCACCATGTTTTGTCCCACTTGACGGCATCTTCTGACGGCTTACCATACTTTTGACGACATATTGCGATTGTCGTCACCTTCATCCAGCAACTCTTCTTCACTTTTCTTCCTGACGCCTTTTTCTGGTAGCTTACCACATCTCTGACGGCTTGTAAGAAATGCCATCAGACTCATATCAGCTCACTTGTACCAGATTTTACTCTTTTGCTCCATTGTTATTTATTTCCATGCATCTTGACTTTTCTACAAAATCTTAAGAAATAACATCAAAAACACCAATAATTACTTAAGAACTTACAATTATTTCAAGTTAAAAAGTCTTAAATGTGCTACAAAAATCTAGCACATCAAAGGGTATTTAGCCACTCATGTTTGAATTAAAGATAAAAAACAAGTAATTAATCATACCCAAAATTAGTATTGAGGTAAAAAAGTTCAAAAGAAATAATAAGAACCCTAAAAGAAAGAATTCTATGCTTTTCCGCCACTGCTATACTTGCCCAAAAGTCATTGGAATTGTCCTCACGTGTTCTTTTTATACTTGGAAAAATTTCACCATATCTGAAGCCTTGACGCGACACATCGATAATCGCGTCAACAAAGCCATCGCGTCACATCTACATCACGTTGATGCACTAGAATTTGCCTTTAAAAATCAGACTAAGTCAAGTTCTTCACCACATGACGCGACGCCTTTATATCGCGTTGTCTCACTAGAATTTGCTCCACAAAATATGACTAAGTGCCAAAACTTTACACATTAACGCAATGCGTTGACATAGCATCGATGCATTGGAAGTTGCAGATGAAATATTTTTGAAGGAACAGAACTTACGCATCAATGCGATGCATTGACATCGCATTGATGCACTGGTAATTGCTCTTCAAATTTTGGCTAAGGCACACTTTTTAGCAGTCGTCGCGATGCGTCGCGATAGCGTCACGTCACTGGAATTTTTCTCCAGTTCCTCCCTTTCTTTTCGTCAATTCTTATCTCCTTTCTTTTCTCCTTGCTCTCATGCATCTACACATGTTTTTGAATTTGATCCGCATGGTCTTTCGCATCTTCATGATATGTATCCAATTTTCTTCCGAATCCATGGGAAAATTACCCTGTATCTTTAATCACATCGGTTAGCCACGAAACATAATTTAGCTCATAATTCAATATAATTAGCACAATTTGCATTGTTAAAACAAGTCCAAATATGGGTAAATAGTGGTGTTTGGACATATAAATACACTGAAGATTACCACCCCACACATAAAACCTTGTTCATCCTTGAACAACTTTAAGCAGCACCATTATCAAACATTCTAATCACAACCTAAGAGTCATGCTAGTGTTAGGTGCATGAACACTTTATTTCACACCTCATCATCCCAACAATAACATTTAATTCATTGGCAAACTTAATAAAAGCACACAATCAATTAACTCAATAAGTAATCCAGACTTTAATCCGCATGCACCCTCACAACAAGAAAGTTTTCCCATCTCACTCATAATTTAACAATTTTATTCAGGCGAGGAATATCAAAATTCAATCACTCGCTCTCAATAAAGAATTCATACATAATAGGTGATGAACCATAGGCTTGCCCGTAATGTATTACTCCACTAATAGTCGGATGTTGAAATGTAGGATCAATATGTCTTTTTATGGTTGTAATGCAGGCTAAGAGACAGGTTGGAACTATTTGGGAAACAGTGACTAATCTTCCTATGAACTTTAATTCATAACCACCTTCCATCAGAATCACATTTTGTTAACCCAACTTTTCATTTCATTATCTTTACACGTCCATTGTTTCACCCCAATCTTTCTAAGCACATGAACACCACTACGGTAGTAGTATTTTTCTTTTTACATCATAATTCAATTTTTAGCTTTTCTTCGTACCCCAATTCTTGTTACGCACCCCTATAGTAGCCACCCTCTACCTATGAAACTTGCCTTAGTTGAGGTGCACATTGCCCTTAACGGACTAGGGCTAAAATAGGTTCATTGTAACACAAAAACTGGGTAACAATAACTGAAATTTTCATCACATATTTTTTTCTAACTCCTAACCATCAAATTAAATGCACAACGAACACTTCTCAGGGGCTTCACTTTCACCTTTTTTCTTCTTAGTATTTCCATTCCCTCTTATTACAGCATCTGTATCAAAGCACTTAGGAAATAAGGATCGAATTAAGGTCTATCAAAGAAAGGATTCGGCTACGGATGAGTCTACCAAAGAAATCAGGCTATAGGTTCAACGGGGATAACTAAGGTTATGCACAAGGGTAGGTAAATAAATTCTTTACAATTTGGTTAACAAAGAAATGCCTAAATCACTTACTACACCTAACACCCTTTATTTTGTTTTGTAAACACACCAGGAAAGTTCTGTCATTCCTATACATGTAGAATATAAAGAAATACTCACTTACTCGGTACATGCTAAGAGTCAAATTGGATTCTTATGGTTTTCGATATTACACTTTATCGAATTCAACATTTAGCCAATCAATTCAAACTACACTTGTTGGGATTTAACATCTAAAAACATCTCATTTTGTTTTAATACAATTTCATTTATACTTAAATTAAAACATTTTTCCCAACACACCGCATTTTTCAAAGGTCGCAATCAGGGTCCTATCATTTTCTCAGCTTCTAAAAACGCACTCCCCTTAAGATGGTCGTCATCCATCTATCATAGGGGAAGCCAACTAACTGTGATGTTGCATAACGAGAATTGTCAAAAAGGGCACACATAATACTTATAATCTAAAAATTCCCGCAAAGGGTGAAAATAGAATACTATAAATAAAGCAAACACTTTTATACTAAATTTGCCAAAGAGGGCAATCATCTTGCCAAAAAGGGAAATATTGTCAACTTACATCCGAAAAAACATAAGAACAAAAATAAAAATTGTCCAACCAACACAACAAAAAACCAACATTATTCAGCTCTTAAAAATAAAAGAGATAAAGATGAAGAAAATCACTAACCAACCACCCCACACTTAAATATAGCACTGTCCCACTGTTAGCAATATGCATAAGACAAGGTGGCATCATACTCCCTGCTCAGTCAAACGAGACCATGGCCATCACATCAACATCAGCATCAACACCATTATCATAACCAAAGTCATCACTAAAATCTCCATCATCAGACAACTCCTCGTCTTCAGATTCATCATCAGAGTAAGCCATGTGCCTCTCCTCATTTGTGGGGACGTCACTATCTACTGGCTCATCAAAATCTGGGCCAATTCACAGCAAAGTCCGAGCATGAGGTCCTAATGGATAGTCCAACTCAACCGTACAAATCACCTGTTGGGTGGCTGGACGTCCCCCAGTCCTCAACTGCAACATAGTCAGCCCATACAGATGGGCTGTGATCACATCAGTACGAGATTGATGCTCAGTCATAGTCAAATTCACATCATGAGGAGCTTGTCCCTTGGTGCGAGAAATATTCAATGGTCTATCACCAACAGATGGTAAATAATCTACCTCCTCCTCGGCCACACCTTGTTGCCTTAAAAATCTGGTCCGCATCCCTTTGAACCCATATCTACAACCCTCTAAGAATTGAGCCTTCATCATTGCTAAAAAATAATGACACTCACATTCACATCCATATTATCACACATCAAAGAATAAATAAGAAACACTTTATCATGAGCCACCTCCGTCATATATTTCTCATGAATAAGACAATCATAAATTATTCTGGCCCATAAATGTACCTCCTTGTTTAGATGAGCAAATGGAAGTGATACATGCATACCTCCCTTTTTGTGGAGAATCCACCTCTCCGTAGATTGAGTGCCGCATAGAAGATGTCGGATATGCTGATATAGTAGATTAATGATCATTCTTTTCAGTGGCTCTGGATCCGCAAATGGTGCACCTAGCAACTCATTAATAGTATTCGCAGTGAAAGTTATCACATGACCACGCACCTCATCCTCAGAATCTTTCGAGTTCTAATTCACATAGAATTCCCAAACTAGGCATGCACCTGGCTGCTCAAAGAGAAAATTCATGTGCTGGGCCTCTATCTTTCTCACCATTGATGGATATTCTTTCATCAAGCTTTCCCTATTAATGAATTAATCGGCTGAATATTTTGACTCTTTATGTTGAGAGTTCTAGTTTCGTTCTGCAGCAACCACAGCCTTAGTTCTGAACCTCTTTTGACCCCTAGGAACTATGGGGCTGCAGGCACCCGGTCAATTTTACGACTCCTCTTATGCCTAAGATCATATGGTCCAGCTGGACTCTTTCCCTTGCTTCGTTATTGATGGCTGATTGAAATTGTACCTATCAATAATAATAGCCCACAAACATATAAAGAAAGTACCTTAAAAACTAGCCACCACTAAGTGTGAAATTTACCCCACACTTAATTGCTAGCATAGGTTCATATCATCATTTATTCAACATTAACACACAATGACATTTTGAAGTTGGCATAATTCACAATCTCAGCTCAATGACTAATGAATAATTTTCCACAAAAACACCTCCAATTATGACTATATAACCTCTCTTTACTAACACTAACTTCAGTCCCTCATAGCTACTATTAAGGTGTTGTGAAATTGAAATTCACCCCACACTTAGTTGTTATCATATAGTGAATCAAACACATCCCAAATTATTGAAATTCAACACATAGCACAGCAAAACACTCAATTATCAATCAATTTAGATCTCAAACCCTTAGAGTAACCAAATCAATTAAATTATGAATCCAATTTCATAATGCACTTGCTTTCCACGTGAGAAATATCAAACCAACAATAACCTCATGTCATCATCACCTCCTAATGTTATCGCACAAGTTTGAAAATTAACAATTAATGAAAGTTCCAATAAGTTAAACACAACCCTTGAATATGTCATTTTAACTCAAACAAATTTTCAGATCATAAAACTTATAACAATAGTAAAGCACATGGGTTCATAAGACTAAAAAAATAAAATAAAAACTTACCTGGTATTGGTTGAAAAGAAGTAAGATAAAGTTGATGCTTTTTGAAATTTGACAAAAATTGACTACACTCTAATGGGAGCAATTTTAGGTCTTGGGGAAAAAGAGGGTAGCGTAGCTAGGGTTAGGGAAAAAGAGTGGAATGGGTTAAGGTCATATATATAGAAGTGACCCAAAAATGAAGAGTCGACGCGACACGTCATATATCGTGATGGATAAGCGACGCGACGGGTTGAGTTCTCAATAATTTACTGGATTTTTCTCCAAAAAATTTATCCAAGCGTTATCTAATGAGCATCGACGTGACGCATCATGTAATGTGTTGAAGCTTTGAAGCGACGCATCAAGATCGTGTCAGTTTATTAGAAATAGCCTTAGAAAATTTTCTAAGTGTGGGCTTGATGCACATCGATGAGACGTGTCAAGATAGCATCGGTCCACTGGAAATTGCATCCAAAAAATTTTCTATGGCTAAATTTCCCATACTTTAATGCATATTTTCTTTCTCTTTACCTTTTTCTCACCATGTATCACCTATTTACTTACTCAAAGGCCCATGTTCATCATCTTCTTATCTTCTTTTTCTCCACTAAGTTTTTCATTTCTGCACATCAATCAAAAACAACAAAATCATGTAAGTTAAAGTGGGTTGCCTCCCACCAAGCGCCTTATTTTTGGTCGTGGCATGACTCATCTTTTGTATTCTTCTTTTTGTTCTTAAACTACTAAAAATTAAACTACCTATTATAGTACATTTGTGGGTTGCCTCCCACACAACGCCTTATTTTACATCGTGGCATGGCTCAACTCAATACTACTCATCAGCAAAGATGATCGACTCCTTGTGCTTATCTAGATGATCCACCCTGTAATGCTTTATGCACTGTCCATTCACCTGGAATTTTTCCTTCTTCTTCTTCTTATTCCACAACTCCACAGCTCCATTAGGTGTATTTGTACCACTTCAAAAGGTCCAGACCATTTCAATCGCAATTTACCCGGGAACAACTTAAGCCTTGAATTAAACAACAAAACAAGTTATCCGAGTTCAAACACTCTCTCTTCAATTTATTTATCATGCCACCTTTTGGTCTTCTCATTATATAGTTTGGCATTTTCATAGGCATAAAGCCTAAAATCATCAATCTCATTCAGCTGCAATAATCATTTCTCCCCCACGGTTGTCATCTCAAAATTTAAATTTTTCACGGTCCAATATGCTTGATGTTCTAGATCCAAAGGTAAATGGCATGCTTTACCATAAACCAAGCGATATGGAGACGTCCCAATGGGCATCTTGTAAGCTATTTTGTAGGCCCAAAGTGCGTCATCCAGCTTCTCCGCCTAATCTTTTTGCTGTCCATTCACAGTCTTCTGTAGTATCTACTTATTCTCCTGGTTGGACACCTCAACTAGTTCACTTGTTTGGGGATGATACACAGTAGCAACCTTGTGCCTGATACCATATTTAGCAAGAAGATTTTTAATCCAGGTGTTGATAAAGTGCATACCTCCATCACTAATTATCGCTCTAGGTGTACCAAATCTGGAAAATATATTCTTCTTCACTAATTTTAGCACCACTCTTGCATCATTAGTCGAACTAGCCATAACTTCCACCCATTTAGAGATGTAGTTAACCACTACAAGAATGTATAAATTGCTTTTTGAAGGTAGAAATGGGCCTATGAAATCGATCCCCCAAACTTCAAAGACTTCAACTTCTAAAATATTATTGAGGGGTATCTCATGACGCCTAGATATAGTGCCTACCCTTTGACATTAATCATAATTCTTCACAAAAGCAATTACGTCCCTAAATAATGTAGGCCAGAAAAAACCTAATTACAACACTTTTCTAGCAGTCCTGTCACCCCTATGATGTCCACCATAAGGAGATGAGTGATAATTTTCAAGAATTTTTGAAAATTTAGCCTCTGGGATACACCTGCGAATAAATCCATCTGGACCTTGCTTAAAAAGATATGATTCATCCCAAATATAAGCACGTGAATCATGGAGCAATTTTTTCCTTTGTTGTGTGGTGGCATCAGAAGGGTACACCTCATAAGTATCAAATTCACAATATCAGCATACCATGGGAACTCAACTGCATCTAAAGACAATAATTTTTCATCAGTAAACTCTTCCTTAATTCTAACAGAGTCATCAATAATATGGTTTTGACTTTTTAGCTGTGACAAGTGCTCAACTACTTGATTTTCAGCTCTCTTTTGATCTTAAACCTCAAGATCAAATTCTGGTAGTAACAGAATCCACCAAATCAGTCAAGGTTTTGCATCCTTCTTATTCACAAGATACTTAATAGAAATATGGTCAGTATGAACAATGACCTTAGTGCCAACTAAGTAAGATCTAAAATTGTCAAATGCATACACCACTGTCAACATCTCTTTCTCTGTAATCGTGTAATTAACTTGAGTATCATTGAACACTTTTTTAGCATAGTAGATCAAGCAAAATACCTTTTCTCTTCTCTGACCCAAAACTGCTCCCACAAAAACATCACTAGGATCACACATCAGTTCAAACGGTAACTCCAAGTCTGGTGTAATCAAAATAGGTGCTTCAATCAACTTCTTCTTTAGTTTTTCAAAAGCTGCTTGGCCATAATCCCCAAAATCGAACTTGTCCTCTTTGTCCAATAATTTGCACATGGGGCTTGCAATCTTTGAGAAACCTTGAATGAACTATCTATAGAAACCTGCATGTCTCAGAAAGCTTCGCACTTCTTTGACTATGACTGGATGTGGCAACTTTTCAATCACTTCAATCTTTACCTTATCTACTTCGAGTCCTTTACATGATACTTTAAGGACTAGGATAATTCCTTCCTTAACCATAAAGAGGCATTTTTCCCAATTTAGCACCAAGGTTGTCTCTTCACATCAAGCTAAAACTTTGTCAAGATTCTGCAAGTAATTTTTAAAAAAATTACCGTACACAGAGAAATTATCAATGAATACCTCCACAAAGTATTCAACCATGTCGGAGAATATCGCCATCTTACAATTCTAAGATATAGCAGGTGCATTGCATAGGCCGAAGGGCATGCATTTGAATGCGTATATGCCATAGGGACAAGTGAAAGTGGTCTTCTCCTGGTCTTTCGGTGCTATGATTACCTGATTATAGCCAGAGTTCCTATCAAGAAAATAATTATTCTCTTGTCCTGCCAATCTATCCTGCATTTGGTCAATAAAAGGAATAGGATAGTGATTTTTACGAGTAGCTTCATTTAATATCCGATAGTGAATACAAATCCTCTAACCGGTCACCATGCATGTGGAGATCAACTCATTATCATCATTAGTTACCACAGTCATCTATCCTTTTTTTGGTACACAGTGCACTGGACTCACCCATTTGCTATTAGAAATTCGGTAGACAATACCACTATCTAATTATTTAATCACTTCTTTTCTAACCACCTTCTTTATCACAGGATT
This sequence comes from Capsicum annuum, assembly GCF_002878395.1. Lineage (NCBI taxonomy): Eukaryota > Viridiplantae > Streptophyta > Magnoliopsida > Solanales > Solanaceae > Capsicum > Capsicum annuum. The sequence goes on from NC_061119.1 coordinate 146,901,932, forward strand.
CAACCTTCTATATTGCTATACTCTTGGTCTGTGACCCTCTTCCATGTAGATGTTATGCATGCAAAATGCTGGATTAATTCTTATAATATCAGATATTTGCCAACCAATCGCCTTTCTTCTCCTCTTTAGAACTACTATGGCTTCTTTTACCTGCACATCTAATAACCCTGCAGATAAAATAATAGGCAAAGTATATTGATTACCAAGAAAAATATATTATAAATAAGGAGGGAGAACCTTAATCTCCAAGTTAGGAGCTTCTTCAACTGAGGCCTTGGGTGATGGACCAATTGGCCTAGTTAATGGCTCGAAAGGCTCTTTGTTCGTCTCAATCACTGCCAAATTCATAACTTGGACCAATTACAATGCTTACATATCCCCATAAAGATCATGACCCATCAAAGTTTGCTCTAATGGATCATCAGACAACAGCAAATGCCATTCCAAAGCAAGATCAATAACTGATATAGATGACAAATCCTCATATATAACTGGCAGTTTCAGCACCTTGTACAGATCAAAGACTTCTACTTTATCATGCGCTCACATTGTCATTTTCTCGGCTGCTACATCAATTAGTGACTATCCCTTTTCTAAGAAGGATCATCCTAAAATAAATAAAACCACTGGATCTGCCTCAAAGTAAAGAATTACAAAATCCACCGGGAAGATTAAAGATCCTACTTGCAATAACACATTTTTAATAATTCCATCTGACCTAGAAAGTGATCGATCTGCTAATTGTAAAATAATAGTAGTGGGTTTGGGACTCCCAAGACCTATCTCCGATACCACGATGTAGGCATAAGATTTATACTAGCTCCCAAGTCACATAATACCCATGCACTAATGGTCTGTCTAACGGTAATCTGTAAGGTAAAACTACCTGGATCCTTAAGCTTTATGGGCAATTTGTTTTAAATCTTGGACGTACACTCTTGAGTAAGTGCAACTATAGCATATTTGGTCAACCAATTCCTATTCACAACTATGTCCTTCAAATATTTTGCATGTTTTGGCACACTCTGTAGAATGTTAATAAGAGGAAGATTCACTTGAACCTGCTTCAAAAGATCTAAGACCTTCTTGTAACTCACTTCCTATTGATGCTTTCTTGCCCTTTGAGGAAGAGGTAAGGAAAGAGTCTTCTTCTCTACATGAATTTCTTTACTTGCTGCTTTTTCTTTAACTTCTTTCTCTGCATTGTCTTTAGCACCCTCATCATTAATTGTGGGACTACCCTGCTCCTAAACTATTTTCTTAGTTTGGACTCCACTCCTTGTTGTAACCATATTTACCTTCTTAGGATTTATCTCTGTATCACTAGGTAATTTTCCTTAAGGTCTTGTATTCTGTGCCCCTATTATTTGACCCAACTGCAACTCTAGATTTCTCATAAGAAATTATTGACTCTTTAACTTAGCTGCAAACTGTGCCTGTTGAGTCTTAATTTTAGTTGTAAATTACGCTTGTTGAGCTATAAACTGCTTCATTAATTCCTCCATATTTCTAGTTTGAGTAGTAGTAGCTTGATTGTTCTGAGCCAGCTATTGATTTGGTTGCATTTTTCCCTTGTACTGATTTGCATTCTGTGCCTAATTTCCACTCCATGAGAAATTGGGATGGTTCCTCCAGTTGGGATTATACGCGTTATCAAAATTTTGTTATTCCTGCCAATTTGCATTTCCCACATAGTTGACAAAATTTGGATTAATAGAACATACATCTGTTGTGTTCTTACCACTTCCACAAACCTCATACCGATAATTCACCTATTGGACTACATTCACTATGGCTGCTGGTTGTGTAACACCTAACTTTATGTTATTAAGCTAAGTAATCATATGATTTTGCATGGCCGCGATCTGTGCCTGTAATGTAGTAAATTGATATACCTCCAATACCCATTCAAACTTTCTAGAAGTACTCCTCAAATTTGCATGCCAGTCAGGGTTACCTTATGAAATCTAATTCAGCAGTGTGTACAATTCTTCATATGTCTTCTTGAGATCCTATCCACGTACTGCTGAATGCAACAGAATTTTTGTATTTGGCTCTAGTCCCTCAATGAAAGTATGTACAAGAACATCATTTGAGTGATAATGGTGAGGGAAATTTCTGAGCATAACCTTAAATATCTCCCAATCTTGGTAGATATTCTCTCCTTCTTTCTATCTATAACTTAAGATCTCGCTCCTCAAGTATGCAGTCTTCCCAGATGGAAAGAATCGAATAAGGAATTTTTGAGCTAAATCTTCCGATGTAGTAATGGAGATTTATGGTTCAGCATGTAACCACCTTTTTGCTTCCACCATTAGAGAGAAGGAAAAGAGCATCAACTTCACATAATCAGAACTCACCATTTCAAGAATGTAAGTATCGCTTATTTCTAAGAATATCTGTGCATGCTGTTGTGGATTTTCATGTGTAATGCTATGAAATTGCCCGCTGAATTTAGTAATCACACCATATTCTGCTTCAATTTAAATCGACCTCCTAGTTCGGGCTTGAGAATTCTGCTCATCACATTGTTTGTGAGTGGGATTGCCTCCTCACAAACAGGTCTAGTAGCTGGTTGAGTAGGAATAACTGGAATAATAAGAGGCAAAATATTTTTGATATTTGGATCAAATGGTTCATTTCTTTATTTAGGCATTCTTCACCTTTGTTGAAAGATCTGTTCTGGTTCTGCAAAAGGCTCTACCAATTCTCTATTTCTCACCAGTCCTAGATTCATCTAAACCTACAAAAATTCAGTCGCTAAGATCATGTTGTTAACACCTAAACTTAATATCAAAAACCAAAAATATAGCAATTTACTAATTATATTAGTCCCCGGCAACAGCGACAAAAACTTGTTGCGACTCAGACGTACACGCAAAGAGCACATGATCGTACAAGTAATATAGTGATTTAGACAATAAGATATCGTTCCCACAAGGACTAAGCAACTAGAAATTTAATCAACTTTTAGTTTTAGACAATGAGAATTAAGTGTTGTAAAGTATCAAGATGATTTTAAACTTGACAATAAAAATATAAATTAATTAATTAAAAATAAAAGTTTATGACTAAAGAAAGGCAAGAAATGGTTGTAAACAATAATGATAAGAATTCCAGGGTTGAGGCTTTTCAAACAATCTTACAAATTTTCATTCTTATAGTAGTCTAATTGGTTATCGGGTTGTTGGTTCGCAAGGTTTAGGCAACGATTTTTGTCTCCTAACCTCAAATATTCTATCTAGTGAATATTGCAGCTACAACTCCCATAGAGATACAATAATTCTTCTAGATTCATTAAGTAATCTTCTTGCAATTGAACCAAACAAGGCTTTTAGGTACATCCCTATCCTAGATTCTAATTCAAACCCCTTATTTTATAAAAGAGTAAGAACCTTGCTCCTTAATTTTCTCGTTCTAATCTATGATTCTTCTCCAAGATTTATATAGAAATATAAATTTATTCTAATGGCAGCCAAGTATTAAAATAGTAAGCTCAAGACGTTAAGAACAACCCAGGTGATAATTCAAAAAGAACCTACTATAAAGAATATCAAACAGTAATCATGTGCTTGACCTCAACCCCAGAACAAGGGTATTTAGCCACTCATGTTTGAATTAAACATAAAAAACAAGTAAGTAATCATACCCAAAATTAGTATTGAGGTAAAAAAGTTCAAAAGAAATAATAAGAACCCTAAAAGAATGAATTCTATATTTTTTCGCCGCTACTATGCTTGCCCAAAAGTCCTTGGAATTATGCTCACGTGTTCCTTTTATACTTGGGAAAATTTTACCAGATTTGAAGCCTTGACGTGATGCATTGATAATCATGTCAACAAAGCCAACACGTTGCGTCAACATCGCATTGATGTACTGGAATTTACCTTTAAATATCAGACTAAGTCAAGTTCTTTACCACACGATGCATTGACATCGCGTTGTGTCACTGGAATTTGTTCCTAAAAAATATGACTAAGTGTTAAAACTTTACACATCAACGCGAAGCGTTGACATCATGTCGATGCACTAGAAGTTGTAAATAAAATTTTTTCTAAGGCATAGAACTTACGCATCGATACAATGTATTGACATCGCATCGATGCATTGGAAATTGCTCTTCAAATTTTGGGTAAGGCTCACTTTTTACCAGTCATCGTGATGTGTCGAGATAGTGTCGCGTCATAGGAATTTTTCTCCAGTTTATCTCTTTCTTTTTGTCAATCCTCAGCTCCTTTTTTTTCTTCTTACTCTTGTGCATCTACATATATTTTTGACTTTGATCTACATGGTCTTTCGCATCCTTATGATATGTATCCAATTTTCTTTTGAATCCATGAGAAATTTATCCTGTATCTCTAATCATATCGGTTAGCCATGAAACATAATTTAGCTCACAATTCAATATAATTAGCACAATTTGCATTCTCAAAACAAGTCTAAATATAGTTAAAAAGTGGTTTTTTGATATATAAATATGCCCAAGATCACAACTCACTTGGGGATTTTTTGAAAAAGATTCCTAACTTTGCGTATTGATCCCTGCATCCACAGAAAAATGATTAGTCTTGAGTAAAAGTACTCTGTGTTGACCTCCTTCGATCCTCAGTTTTCTCCTTGCCATCTTTTGGGTACTCCATCATGTTGGTAATTTCACCCCAAATCCCCGTTCCAATAGATGCATAAACAATCACTATGCAAAAAGATTTGAATAGTTTTTTTAAAGCAATCTTAGTTTTAGAAACTAGTGTCAAAAATTCTTGTAGAAGCTTTAGAAAATCTCTGCCAATCATGTCATATATTAGCTCAACGAACGTCTTCCTCATGGTTCTAACTATATATGATGTTTGACAGAGAATTGTTAGGGATTTAGTATCGTTGGGGCTTTCTATCAGAAGTTCTATCGTAGCTGAAGATTTAGTCTACCCAGACTTTGTCCCAGTTGGTGATTTCCAAGACTTGATTTTGACCTCTGGTGCTAGGGGATTCAGCATCGTTGAAGACTTTCTCAAAATTTTTTCCCCAGTTTAAAGTTGTTTGATATGATCTCAGCTAGAGAGGATCTGAAGTCTTTGCAGGTGATACGAGCCAAATATCCATCTTGGCTTTTGATGACAACATTAGAGGCCAAAGCATAAAAACTCAAGCTTGGGGGTAGCCTAACTGAGAGAACAAGTGTTGAAGTGTGAAGAAGAGCTTCATTACGCTCCATGGACATATCTCATTAAGGGACTTTTTATCATTGCTTTGGAGCATAAGAGGCACCTATGGAGTGTAGGACTTCATTAAGGGCCTTTTGGTCATTTCATTATGTAATTGATTAGACTAAGACTATAAATATCTCTCATTAGGTTTATTTTCTCTAACTTTAATGATATTTGGGAGAAATACTCTTTTGAGTGTATTTTCAAGTGTGGGATCACTTGTGGCAAACATGGAATCGTTTGTATTGGTTACTCATTTAGAAACGTGGATTGCTTCGGGATTTCGGTTCCCTTGAGGTTCATGTGAGAGCTTGGTGTTATTTATATGAATCTTAGGGGTCTTAGGGTTTGACACACCCTTAGGTTCTTATTGTTTGTATAATCTTATGTCAAGTTACTATCCTTCATTTTATTGTATTTATGTGTTTTTGCTTTTTGTCATCTTACTCTTGGCTTTGCCTTATTCACTTAGTCTAGTTATCTCTTATTATTATGTGTTTGTGGCTGATCTTATATCATTTGATATTAGAGCAAGGTTTGATTTTGTTCCAAAAAAATTAATCTTGGAATTGTTACTTAGAAAATCAACACAAAAAAAGAGCCAAAATCTAAAAATAAAAAAATAGTGTTGTCTCATTTTTTCTTTTGGACGAATTTAGATCTCGATGATTTTGTGTGTTTTGATTGTTTCTAGTGTTACGTCCTTCTTCACTAACACTAAAAGAGTCTAGAATCGAATTTGAGCTTGAATGTGTGTTGTTGATGTTTGTTATAGAGGATTCAATCTTGAACGTGTGTTGTTGATGTTTGTGGTTCAGATTTGGTCTTAAAATCATGGTATTGTTGTTTGGGAGTTCACGTGTGCTTGAAAATTTAAAAATCATTCAGTTTGGAGGTCATTAGCTTAAGGTGCACTTTTGAGTATTCTTGGTGTTCTTTACCATCTTCATATTTTTTTGAAGAAGATTCTTCAAAAGTGGTTGTTTGATTTAAAACAGAGTGGAAAAGCGTGTGGTCTCTTATTTGTCTTGAAATCATATCCCAAGAACATACAAAAGAAAAAAAGGGACAAAAGAGATTATTACTAAAAATGAGAAAGGACATATTCCAAGACTTACAAAAGAGGGAAAAAGTCAAAAGGCTTTCAAAAAGGTGTCTTACCAAAAAGATGCAAGGGAAAGTCAAAGTCTTTTGAATTTGAAAAAGGCTCCAAGTTTTGTTTTTTCCTCCTATAGCTAAATCCCACTCTTCCAAATTGAAGATTGATCAATACAAGTTGAAAACATTAAATTTTTCAAAAAAATTTTACCAACCAAAGGGCCACGTCATCAATCCGTACAACTCACCCTTAGGCTCAAATTTAAGATTCTAAGTTTCTTTTCCCTGTTTCTTTAGTTTTATTTCTTGATTCTAGTACTAATTCATAACTAGTAATCATCTACTAGGTTGTGGATTAGTTTTTGAATCTGTTTTCTTTGTGTTTACGTTATTTGTGTACTTTTATCATTTTTGATTCGTTGTAGTTTCTTGATTCAATTTCATTCGTAGCTTTGTTTAATTGAGTCTCCAAACAAGAATCCTTTCTGACCTCAAGCCATAATTGGTACCAAGTAATCTTATTGGAGTATAAATGAGATACTACACTTGCAATGCTAATTGAGTGACTTTTCAAAAGTGTGAGCTTGAGATCTTTGTGAGGTTGATTTACTAACCTTAATGTGTTTGTTGTTTTTGTTTTAGAATTTTTGCTAGGTACAATCGCACCGGGAGATGATGATTAAGGTATTTCGGGAGAGGTAAACATGCAATCTTTGATGGCAGCCTTAATGAGCATGAAACATGATGTTAATAACAGATTTAAATCACTTGAAATTAGAATGGAAGGTTCACTTTCAAGAAGAATGGACACCTTGGAAGTTCGTCTAGACTTCACCCACTCAACTCCTAAAAACTACCATGCCTCATCTAGTGGGCATGCTCCCAACACCGCCCCTACTATAACTCTGAAAACACTTTACCAAATGTTTAATACGCTTAGACAAGTACACGAACCCATCAACCAAACTCCTACGTATCCAAACAACTGAAACCAAATCAACCAAGAAGCTTTACAAAATGAAGAACCCAAAGAAATATCGAGAGCCCTACTTAACTGAAGCCAACTAATCTAAATTGATGATGTGTAATGTGAGGATCCTTATAGAGGTGAGGAGTTAAATGAAGTGGCTCTCTTTGTGGAATTTATGTGAAATAGAAGAGGAGCTCAAAGAGGAGGACATAGGGGCTGAAAAGAAAGGTTTGGTTCGATTATATATGGTAGAGGAAACTTGGGACACCATCTCCAAGCTCAAGAAGGTCATCAATGGGATCAAGTAGGGAATATGGGTAGGGACATGAGTGTCAACTCCATCAAGACCACTCTTTCTGCATTTAATGGAAATAGTGACCCATCTATCTACCTTGATTGGGAACTATAATGCATTAGGATATCCTAACTCAATGAGTTAACTCCACATAAGAAAGTCGCCCATAAAAGTGATCAATTTGAAGAATGTGCATCTACTTGATGGGAGACAAAAATATTGCAAAGAGAAAGAAATAACAATCCTAACCTTCCAGATTGGGATAACTTAAAGGCACTTATGAGATAGAGGTATTTCAGGAAAAGGTTCAAGCAAGAACACCTAACAAGGCTCTACAATTTGAGGCAAAGAGATAGAAGTGTGAAAAAATATTATGAGGAGTTTCAAAACTTGAACCTTCATATTGATATTGTTGAACCCCTAAATCATTGCATATCTCAGTTCAAGAGTGGTTTAGATTATGAAGTTGTTTCTCAACTAGTTGTCCACAAGTTTGATCGAATGGAGGACCTTGTTGAAGTGACCATTGAGGTTGAAAGGAACAATAATGACAAGAAGACCTTTGATAAAGGTTACCAATCTTGTATTTCCTCCAGGTAGAAGAGAATAAGGATTACTACAAGTCCTTATAAAAGAAGCTCGTTGATAAGAAAATCCAAAGGTATCAACCACGGCACGAAGGTAATCCATCTTCTACTCCTAATTCTAAAGATGTTGTTTGCTTTAAATGTCAGGTTTGGGTCATAAGGCTAGTGAATGCCCTAACTGAAGGAACATTGTACTGGTCGAGGGTGGTCCTTACTTTGTTGGGGGTAAAGTGACCCTAAATAATGTTGGTGATGAAATCCATCAAGAGGATGATGGCATTGATGGTGAAAATAAATTAGTAGAGAAAGAACAAAGTGTGTTTGTACCTTGTGGATTGATGATGAAGGTTCCTAGTGAAGATGTTTGGCCTGTAGAAGGAGATTTCTTGAATTTTAACCTTATGATTAGGAGGGATAGGAATTGTGAAGATGGGGAGCCTCGGGTTCAAATGGGAGAACTTAGTGCCAAAACCAAGCACTTGTTATTCTCTACATTCTTCCCTAGCCCTTTACCAACTTCCAAGTTGATGCCTAAGAGGATGAGTTTTCATGGTGTAAGTTTAGAAAGTAAGAGGGAAAGTACAAGTCTTTTCTCTAAAGGTATGTACCTATCCCCTCCTATTTCTAGCTTTCCTTAGAATTATGATGACATTTACCCTAGAATAGACTATGCTATAAAGACATGTGATTTCAAATCCTACCTAGATGGTATTGATTTCTTGTGGAATAAATTGAATGTGCATGGTATGTATAGCCTTCCTATTTCGGGTGGCAAGTCTAATTATTGTTCCAAGAAGAATCTACGGTTTTCACTTGATAAGTAACTCTTGTTCCTTGTTTTTTGTCACTCTTATGTAGATAGAAAAATTGATTCTTTTTTGGAAAGGTGTTTGGGATTTTGTGATTGGAAGGGTATTCTACATTCCAAAGACCCCTTGATTTTACCCTTAGTTTTTGCAACATGTGATGATTTGCTTGGTAATTTTGTTAATGGGACTAACTTAGGGGAATTTCTTGATACTTTTCGTAGCCAACTCTTTTACACTTTGACTATTGACTTTTCTTCCACTATTTTGAAAGATGCTTGGTTATATATGAATTGTGTACAGCCTTGGCATGATGCTATGATTTATGGTACTAACCCTAACCCTCATTCTATGCGGATATTGTGCTTGTTTGTCCTTTATTTAGTTTTGGAAGGTGTAGATTCAAGGTCAAATCCTTTTATAGAAGGGGAGGATGACATGAGCCAAATAGCCATCTTAGCTTTCGATGACAACATTGGAGGCCAACGCATAAAAACTCAAGCTTGGGGGCTGCCTAACCATGAGAACAAGTATTGAAGTGTGAATAAGAGCTTCATTGCACTCCATGGCCACCCCTCATTAAGGGCCTTTTTGTCATTAATTTGGAGAAAAAAGGAACCTATGGAATGTAGGTCTTTATTAAGAGCTTTTTGGTCATTTCATTATGTAATATATTAGACTAAGACTATAAATAGCTCTTATTAGGTTTATTTTCTCTAACTTTGATGATATTTGAGAGAAATACTCTTTTGAGTGTATTTTCAAGTATGGAATCACTTGAGGTAAATATGGAATAATTTGTATTGGTTACTCATTTAGAAACATGGATTGCTTTGGGATTCCGGTTCCCTTGAGGTTCACGTAAGAGCTTGGTGTTGTTTATATGAATCTTAGGGGTCTTAGGGTTTGATACATCCTTAGGTTCTTATTGTTTGTATAATCTTATATGAATTTTCTATCCTTTATTTTATTGCATTTGTGTGTTTTTACTTCTTGTCATCTCACTCTCGGGTATGCCTTTTTCCCTTAGTCTAGTTCTTTTATTATTGCATGTTTGTGACTGATCTTGTATCAGCGGGTCTTCATCTTTTTTTTTGATGATTATCTTCCTGTTGTGATTTTTTAAGATTCTTTCTAAAATTCTGCCCCAGTTTCCATTTCCTGGGGTTATATGACCGAGCAATTGGGTCGCCTATGTATGCCGTTGAAATAGAAATCAGGTCAAACGTAGTTCAGGACTACACTAGTGGTATATAGAAAAAATCTAATTCTTTGATTGAAGTCGACATAGGCCGCCTACATATCCCTTTCTTGGGAATTCAGGTCATCACGTAGTAGTTCATACATAAAAAGAAAGGATAAATTCTCCTAAGAGGTTGATCGAAGCCGACATAGGCCGCCTACATATCCCTTTCTTGGGAATTCAGGTCAAACGTAGTTCGTACATTAAAGGAAAGGATAAATTCTTCTAAGGGGTTGACCGAAGTCGATATTGCCTGCCTACGTATCCTTTTCTTGGGAATTCAGGTCAAACATAGTTCGTATATTAAAGGAAAGGATAAATTCTCCTAAGGTGTTGACCGATGCCGATATAGGCTGCCTACAAATTCCTTTCTTAGAAATTTAGGTTAAACGTAGTTTGTACATTAAAAGAAAGGGTAAATTCTCCTAAGGGGTTGATCGAAGCCGACATAGGCCTCCTATGTACACCTTTCTTAGGAATTCAGGTCAAATGTAGTTCTTACATTAAAGAAAAGTATAAATTCTCCTATGGTGTTGACCAAATCCGGGCTTAGGCTGCCTACGTATCCCTTTCTTGGGAATTTAGGTCAAATGTAGTTCGCACATTAAAGGAAAAGAAAAATTCTCCTAAGGGGTTGACCAAAGCCGACATAGGCCGCCTATCCCTTTCATGAGAATTCAGGTCAAATGTAGTTCAAACATTAAAGAATAGGGATTCTAGGCAGTTACATATCATAAAACAAATACTATATAACGGCGATTACTAATAAACGAGGGAAACAAGAAACTTGCGAACTATGTATGGTCCTTGCCAATTTGGTGCGAGCTTGCCTTTGTACTCTTCTTGGTGAGGAATTATGTGTTTGAGAACCAACTACCCAACTTCAAATATTTGAGCTCTTACTTTCTTGTTGAAGGCATGGATCATCCTGTGTTGATAAAACTGACCATGACACACGACAACCGTTCTCTTCTCATCAATCAACATAAGTTGTTCATAGCGAGAGCGAACCCTTTCTTCATTACTTAATCCGGCTTCTTAAATAATCCTTTAGGAAGGTTTCTCAACCTCGATAGGTATCACAACTTCATTCCCATAAACAAGTAGATAAGGGGTTTCCCCAGCATTCTTGATACCAAACGGCAGTACCCAGTAATGATAAGCACCTCAAGGCTTAATGAAAGCTACCTTTTTTGCATTTTCTTTATCTATTAATATTTGATGATACCCAGTGAAACAATCCATGAAAGACTGCATTTCATGCTTCACATAATTATAGATGAGGATGTGGATGTTGGGTAGTGAAAGATTATCTTTAGTATTGGCTCTATTCAAATCTCTGTAGTCAACACAAATTCGGATCTTGCCATTTTTTTCTGGTACTGAGACACTATTGACCAGCCATGTTGGATATTTCCTGACCTCCACAACCTTAGACTGAATTTGCTTCATCACTTCTTCCTTAATGTTGAAACTTAAGTCCGACTTGACTCTTTTCATTTTTTGCTTAACTGGATCAAACTTGGGAATGATTTGTAAATTTTGCAACACAATGTTAGTGCTCAATCCCATCATATCTTTTTAGGAACAAGCAAATATACTTATGCTAAGTGAACACTAACACTTGTCTCTCTAATTTCATCATGATAGCCCAGGTTGACTATTCTAGTTTCCTCCAGGCTGGCTTCTCTTGACTTTTAAGCTCCTCCATATATTTAACTAACTACTCCTCATCACCTTCTTTCTATTGATCATCATTCCCATCTCTCTATTCGTCTAACCCTTGACATGACATGACATTGGCAGGTTTTGAATTACTACTATAGAAACAAAACATGTTAGATGATAATAAGATAATAAAAAACACTAATACACTAATATAATCATATTTGAAAATAACTTCTTAAATAAAGGGTGGCCTTTTCATTGAAATTTGGGAAATGAATACAAACTATGTCTCATGACCTGCACAAATACGGCCCCATGCCTTTTTGAAAGTAGTAAAACACAAAAAGAGAATTTGAGACATAAATGGGTGGATAACGGGGCCTTCTATGGATCATCATTAATTTTTAAAACTACTAGTAACTGCCCTTTTATCTACCACGATGGGCGACGAATTATGAGTGGAGTGGAGGTCTAATTTTTCAAAGACTCTCCTGGTGCAACCTTATTCACCCTACCAAGATTGTCATCTTTTGATATCTCACGCACAGGAAATGACAGGTACAAGAGTGGCAATAATTTAGACAGACTCATCTTTGACTTTTCTTCAATCTCATCCTCCTCTCTTGGTTGGTATCCTAACCCATGCTTAGATTATTTTTTTGGGATCGTAATGGGCTCAATAATTCCTTCCAAATTCTTACCCAATACACTTAAGGCAACCATGACCTTATCTATCTTCTTCTCTCTTTCTGTCTTTTTGGGATTTTTTGAATCCACCTTAGTAATAGTTTTGCTAGATACCCATTCACCTTTATTTTTTATCATGCTAACCTTGGATCCCCCATGATTAGGCAATGGATTACTGGTGATATTTGGTGTCGGCGCCTGAAGAGTGATAATCTTCTGATCAATCAAGTCTTGGATCTTGTGTTTCAGGTTGATGTAACTTCAGTGTTATACCCGACCGCTCCTGAATGATAAGCATAGACTTGATCGGCTTGAAATAATCTATAATTTAGATTGGTAGGTTTTGATGTAATAGGCTGTAAATAACCAACTTTTTTTAATCTCCCAAAGAGATGGGTACGACTTTCAACCAATGGAGTGAATTTTTTAGGAGGTTTCTTTTTGAGGTTTAGACGTAAGGGGTTATACTAGTTTTGGTTAGTGGTAGGAGGTACTTGATGATAGTTTGGAGGCTCTTGGGTATTTATTTGGTTGTTTGGAAAGGTAGCTTGAACATGATATTGATAATTTTGTTGTGGAACTTGGTACTTGGGGAGCTTGGTATTTGGATTGGATATTTGGAAGTGGAGCTTGGTATTGGGATTGGATATTTGGAAGTAGAGCTTGGTATTGGTATTAGACATAGAATAGAGGCTGAAAACTTGGTGATGGTGGAGAGGAAAGAACATTCCTAGGCTTGAATTTCTTCTTCAATTTATCAATAGAATTAGTAGAGACCGCGTCACAACCTCTCTTTTTTTCTTTAGGAATGCATAAGATCCAGATAATGTTGGGGTTTTGACAATTTTTCCTATTCGAATGCCTTCCTCAAACGATTTCCCAATCTTTTCCAAACCTGCGAAAGTTTCCCGGACCGTAAATACCATTCTGGTATAAAATTCTCCCTCTTAAACGCGAGAGAAAACCAATACTATTTCTTCCTCAAACATGAGAGATTGTACTTTAGCATCTTTTTTTCTCCAATAAAAGGCATAGTCTCAGCAATACTCATCATTCTTCTCTTTAATCTGATCTAGTAAGTATCGGCTATCTCAATGTAAATGTAAATCTATCGAGAAACCTTTTAGCCAACACTCTCCAGTTAGACTATCTTTTCAGTTCTTGAGAAGTGAACTAATATAATGCTTTGCTGCTTAAGCTTAGGTTGAATAAGCGCATCAATAATGCCTCATTTCTTCCTACCCCAACCATTTGATCATAATACCTTAATAAATAGGCCATTGGATTTTCGATACCATTGAACACTTTGAATTTAGGGACCTTATACCCTTATGGTAGATCTACTCTGGGGTGTACACACATATTATCATACCCCAAAGCATCATTATCGCCTTCCCTATGAGATTTCTTGATCCTCATAATCTCTTCATTCATGGACAATAACTTCTTTTCATATTCAGTCCTCCTCTCCTTTTTCTTCTCCTCGCAATGGTCTATCTCGGGATTGGGAAAAGGATTGTAGATGTCAGGGGATATGATGACATGAGAAGGATTTAGAAGGGTAGCTTGATTTTGAGGATGAGTAGAGATTGGGTGGTAGGTGGGGTGTACATCTTGGAAATTGAGAACATTTTGTAGAATTTGAGAGTAGTTTGGTGGAATCTGAGAGGGATTTTACAGATTTGGAAATGAGTTTTATGGATTTAGAGATGGATTTTGCGAATTTGGAAGAGTATTTTGTGGGTTTGATAAAGGGTTTTGGGGATGTGCGAATGAAATTTTTGGATTTGGAAACAACTTTTTTGGGGTCAAGGATGAATTTTGTGGATGGTAGGCAACTGGATTATTTTTTCGATTGGTATTTTGGATAACATAAATTGGATGATTATTAACTATAGGATCTGTGGGTAATTAGGAAGCGGAGGCAGATGATATGTTATTTGGATGGTTCCCGATATTAGGTGTACTGAGAGGAGGAATTTGGAGTGGAGTTCCATGTCCTCCTGAGGCGGGAGCATTGACAGTGACGGCCAGATTAGCCAAATCTCTAGTACAGTTCATCTCCTCTCGAAGCATTTCTGATTTTCTCTCAAGTTTAGCAATCATCTCACTTTGGTCCGTAATCACATTGTCCCTGATGGTCAACACATTATCTTCGTCGCTTCGAGTCACTTTTGAATTATGGTCAGAGGATGGGATTTTATGAACTTTTGTTCGAGTGAAGTAAGGATGTTCTGCCAGTTTGTTTCAACACGGAGTAGTTTTTTGTTATTAGTAAAGTAAAATAACGCAAAGGCAGATATGTTAGTTCCCATATGTGATAAATAATGCAAGATATTTGACAAGAAGTAACCATATAGAGTTGTTTGCCTCATAGGCAAACTGATCCACGGGAGAATAGTCGATAAATTTATCTTTGATTCAAACAAACACACATAAACACATAAGGCAGTATATCACATAATTATAATAAACGCATATCCTAGTTGGGGTGACTCTTTTGAGCCAAGGGTTGGCCTAGCGAATTTTGAAGGAACGATATGCTTCTTAAAACCAATCCATTATCCCCCAAATCTACATAGATATATATAAAGAGGGCACAAACACCTACAAAAGTAATATAAGAGAGATACAATTCTTTAGGGAAAAGGAAAATAACATGAAAGAAAGAACAAGTCCCGCACAGGGGATAGAAAAACTAGCTCCTGGATTCTCATTCATTGAACTTCGCCTTTAACTTTGTCCACTTCTTGTCATAGGCGACATTTGTTGATGATCAAGAGATTCTCATATAACTATGCTCTATACTCATAGATCATTAGTCTAAGAAATCATACAGTAGTCCAAATTGAAAAACCTCTTGCTTTCTCAATTGGTGGATCATTGAAGAATCCTCACATAAAAGCAAATAAAGTAAGTCTTCCCCTACCCCTAAACGTAATGGATTGGATTAATCAAATATATATTTCTTCAAAACATAAATATGGTTCGTCTGTAATTGACTTGAGGTCAATAAAAGCAGGGCAATTCTTCTAATGGGCCCAATACACCCTCGAGTATTGGGTCATCCTTGGCTTATGCCTAAAAGAGGGTTTTGGTTTTTGCTTTATCCTAGGTGTCTAGAGTGGGTTTGGACACAGGTTCCCAAGCGGACAACTAGGATTTAGAAATACAAACAGCCTTTGACCGCCTAACGTGCCGGTAAACTATCATATTCCCAACACTTGATTTGTAGTTGAACAATAGGGGTCGGCACATCCAAGAAACCCCAAAACAGTTTAATAATCATCATGCGGGATTATGCCTTGAAATACAATAGTTAAATTTTGTAGAGTTTAAACATATAAGAACATAAACAGTTTAATAATTAGTCAAAGAAGCTAATTCAAATATTTGGTTAGAACCTAGTTAAAGTTCCTCAGCAGAGTCACCATTTCTGTTTTGTGGAGAAATGACTATTGAGTTTTTTCACAAGTTCAAATACTTTCAAAAATGTTTTTAAACACGAGAATAGAGTCGCCACTTAATTTATTCATGAAAATTAAGAAAACCCTTTAAATTACTTAGATCATCCAAAACAGAAAAATCATTTAAGTTTCAAAATTCAAGGCAAGCAGTTCCAATTAATACTCTTGGAAGGTTATAGCACCAAGAGTATCCTCCAACTTACGGTTATCCGGACTATTTGAAAATGATTCTTTTGACTAACTTAAAAAAAGAAAAATTGATTATTGAAAAGAAAATCTATCGACAAAATATTTTTTTGGTTTGTGCAAAGTCTGTTTCTTAACGACTTCGTAGGGAATTTAACTAGGTTCAAAAGAACATATAGTAAATAAACATAGAGAAAGAGAAAAGAGAGGAAATAAGTGCTTTAGTCTCTTAAGCCCAAATCCACCAACCATGTCCTAATCTAATCAGGCTTTGGGACCATCTTCACCTGTCCTAATCTAAATATTGGGATTTAGATCATAACCTATCCTAAACTATCTTTTTAGACCTTTTGGCCCATAGTTGGCTTCACATGTATTAATTTACAACTTTGTCTTCGAGACCCAAAAGAATAAATAAATAAATAAAATAATAAAACAAAGCAATGACATAATTGAGACTTTCGAGTCTCTTAGCAACTCTAAGAGTGGGTTTTTGACCCATCCTTCATCTTTTTCTATTATCTTGCACTAATATGCCACATGGACAACTTCTGAACTTTCTTTTGGAAGAGATGGGCCTCATTTGCCCATGTACAAATGCAAAGAGTCCGATTGGACTCCAAGGTGGGTTCATGCAAAGAAGAGAAAATAAGAAAAATGAATTAATATATCATCTACAAAGTTTCCAAATGTTGTGAGAGATACTCACACACTGATTCATGAAAAAAAATATATCCAGGTGATCCAAAGAAATAAATGGAAGATTCTTATGATTCCAAGCAAAACAAAGCCTAAACAATTACAGTTTTAGGGAGCTCAGAGAGAATGAGGTGAAATAAAGGCATGAACTGGACATCTTAAGAGATTCAATGAATAGGTAAAGGGAAGGGACAATTAACAGATGCCATTCAAACAAACCAGAAAATTTACAAATTGTAAACCATAAAAATCCTAGTATATTATGAGAGTTGTCGCCTCATGTCTAAGGTTTTAAAAATTTCAACTAGGTGCAACCAGATTCAACTTTTACAGATTGGAGAAAAGAAAAGAAAGAAGAACTAATTTAAAGTAACACACTACTAATCAAGTAATATGAACCAAGGAATAATTTAGGAAATAATTTCAATCCCTTCAAAAGACAAACTCGAAACAAATTAGGATTTTTATACTGTTAATAGAATGAGTGAAAGGACCATGACATATGGTATCTGAGTCGACATGACAACATATAAATTAACTATCCTAAACTATATAATCAATATCAAACTAGTGCGTTAAGAATGCAACAACTAGAACTTGAAACGATATGACAAAAATCGTGAGTTATATTTTTTGACCCTATTAAGAAATTGAATTAGAAATCAAAAGCCAATAAATGTCAATAAAGGAGAAATAAAGCAACAAAGGCATTCGAACAAACAGGAAAAAAGAGGAAAAATAAGGAAAGAATCCACTTATGTGAAACAATTAAAAATAGAAACTTTAAGTAAGAGATATTAAACAAGATTAGAGATATTAAACAAGATTCTTCTTCTTATTTTTCCTATGGTTGTTAGGATACATTAAACACTTCGCGTTAGCGAATCAAGACTAGCATTACGATGCCAAGAAAATACTAACCTATCAGTTCTAATTCCCATTGAAGTAAGGGACCTGTATAATGTATCCTTCATCCTTTCTTGACATTTTTTTTCCAATAGGAATTTGAGGAACATCTTTACATGCTCTTGATAATTCGAAGACAAGCATGAAACAAGGCAAGTAATGGGTGAATCTGTAGCAACATCAAACTAAGGCAACAAATGAGACTTAAAATAACAAAGGGTCAACTAAATTTTAGTAAAACACAGATCACAGTATTTAACTCTAAGTATAATAAGCCGGTGACTAACAACCGGAGATTGCAAATACTTTGAAAGTAATACCAGGACACAAATTGTGATACTAATGCATTGAGCTTCCAGTTGAATTGAAGAACAATAACTCGAGATAAAAAAACTGTGCATCGAACAAAGTCAAGACTAAGGCAGTGTTTTAAATCTTGCCATAAAAGTTTATCAAATGATAATGACGCCTTAAACAACATATCTATAGTGGGTAGATTCTAAAAGAAATAATAACAATTATCCAACAACATTGCCATGAGATGATAAACTCAAAACGATCGAATTGAAACATAAGACATTAACAGTGGAGTAAGAAACCATGTAAATATTGACAAAAATTTGCATAGTAACAAAATTATAGTGAATCCTGTGGCCATCATAGCCTCTACAACACACAAATCCCAGCACACAATAATAATCCTACTACTCAAGCAATATTGCTACTATATAATAATCGAGAAAACAAAAGAAAATAGGGACACTAATATAGGATGAAGTATTACCTATTTTGGAGCAGCAACATAAGACTATAAGCTAAGATCAGGATCTCGAACACCACCGAAAAGCTCCGCGGCTACTCCAAAAACTTTCAGCAGTCCACGACATTTTTTGGAAAAGTTTTTATGCTAAGAAAAAGACAAGATTTCTTGCTCAAAAGTTTTTCACCTTCAAGACTTGGTTGTTTTTTTATCCCAAATGAGGTATTTATAAGATGAATTTTGGGAACCCAATTCTATTTCCACTGATGTTGGAGGAAAATGAAAAATAAGAGTATTTTTGAGTTTTATAATGGGAAATTCGAATTTGAAGTTGACGATAGGAATGAGCTATAGAATAGTACAAAAATGATACAAAATGATTTGCTACTGAGATTTTATGGTCATATGATTCGTTGTTGCTAGAATCATGGGTCAACTTTGGGTTTATGGGTTCACTAATGTTGAATTGCTGAATGGGTCGAGTTCTGTCAATGTTGGGTATCGTTGGTTGCCAAAGTCAAGCTGGATCAGGTTTTGCTATTGTTGGTGTTTTGTTATTTCCTGGTCGTGTATTTGGCATTGTTGTTTGTTGTTAAAGAAGTGGGGATAATGGTGGGCTGGATCGGATCGGAGGTTATTGGGCTGGGTGGTCCGCGAAAAAGATGGGTAGGATGGGTTTTGGGTTGGTTGAAATTGTTATTAGGATCTTAAATGTTGTTGTTCCTTGTTGAAATGGGTTTTTTTGAATAAAATAGGATTAGAGAGGTTTGGGCCGATTTGGGTCAATTAGTGTTGGGCCGAGTCGGCAGAAAAAAATGGAGAGGATGGGTTTGGGTTAATTTAATTAAATAACCCTAATCAAATTAAGATTTAGTCATCTTATTTAAATTTTGATCAAATAGAAAATAAGTTGGTCAATTTGTATTGCAATTGTGGCCAATCTAGTTTCAATTATGATCAAATTCAATAAGTTGGTCAATATTAAATTATAATTCAACATGAATTAGTATCCAATTTAATCTCAAGCTTTTTGATTTAATAAAATCAAACACATATTTACCCAAATAAATTATTTTTGAGAAATTATATTTAGATCAAGATTTTAATCATTTAAATTTATTTTCAAGATAATCCCCTAGATTAAAATATGATATTTCATAAAATAAACAAAATTACAAAATTTTTCATAAGTTAATACGACAATATATAATCGCTACTTAAAATGTTAAAATTATTCAGATAAATACTTTGAAAAACTTTTATTTGGATAAACAAATGTTGTAATTTTATTTGACTATCGAAGAAATTTGAAATTAAACTTAGTTGTGGAGGGCAAAAATTAGGTGTCAACACATCTTAGTTGAACCTGGATGAACTGTATATCTCGGCTCATGAGCCTCATCCAGAATCCTTTCTCGCAACCCATTCCCATTAGGAACACGCAACCTTTCTTGATACCTCAAGATGCCTTCTCCCCCAATCTCGAAAGCCATAACCTTTCGGTAGTGCACATCATCCTTAATCTTCATAAGTATGGGATCCAAAGCATGGATCTACTTCACCTTAGTACCAAGATATGATTTAACCACTTCCTGAACAACCACTTTTCCATTCTTAAAGTCCAAGAGACGAGCTCCCAAGTTAGCCAACCTATGAATATCCTTCACCAACCTTCTTTTCTCTTTATCAAAATGAGATAAACTTCCCATAAACAACCTGCTATGAGTATCTCCAACCATATTAGATTTACCTAAATGGTAGTGAAGGATTATGTCATAATCCTTAAGCAATACGAGCCACCTTATCTTGCTGAAATTTAATTTCATCTATGTAAAACACATACTGAAAAGCTCTTATGGTCCAAATAAATATCCACATGCACCCCATACAGGTAATGGATCCAAATCTTCAAGGCAAAAACCACAACCGCCAACTCCTAATGGTATTTTGGAGACCTTTGTGCATCAGCATGACTGAGTTCCATGTTCTGTAAAAACCACCTTTTTCCATAGTTCTTAATCATCCCTATTGAACCTCCATAAGTAGACATCTAGTTTGGAAAACCAAGTTCTTGATGCCTAAACCATCCAGGTAATTAGGGAGTGTGGCTTTTGGAAACATAACTAGATAAAATTTGCAAGACTTCTAGTTCCCTTCCCATAGGAAGTTCCTTTTCTTGTTCTCTAATTATATATTCAATTAGAGTTGCCATATTTTTAATGTCAATCAGGTTTAATGCATTTCACTGATCTACACAATCATACGAAATAATCAAGAGTTTTTCACTAGTAACAGTGTTAGCATGCTTCTACATACTTTTTGAGTCATACAGTGATTATATGTGCATTTATGAAATAACAAAAAATCACTGGGCCCCTGAAAGTATTATTTAAAATAATAGAAGAGAAAATCAACCTTGGATCCCTCCAAGTGGTATGAAAATGGAAATGTGGAATGATTAGGGCCGTATTAAGCTACCTTCCATAGCAATAACATTGCATATCTAAAAAGCATAAAAGCAACCAGGGGTAGGAATAACAGTCACTGAAATAAAGATTCAACATTACAAGAATAATCATATTAGAACCGAGTACTTACTGATGTTCTTTGTTGATTCAGACCACCATTTTCCTCAATATGAATGTATCCATATGATTTAGGCATACCTAAATATATTTTGTACAAGCTTTGTTGACACACAAACAAAGTTAAAAAATAGATTTTATGTAGCATCTATAAAATTTTGCACACACCTATGATTATCCCAAAAACTAACCTGCATACAAGACACCACTTACTACAATATATAGATATATACTGTATAACCTAACATTAATGATAACTTTCATTATGAGGTAAGCAAAAGATCTGTCAGAAAGAAAAAAAATCGTGGTTGCTCAGTAGCTGTTAGAAGGAATCAAATAACATATAGAACTAATATGTATCAGCAGGAATCATGACAAGAATTCCATTATTGTATTAAACTAGCAGCAGACTTTAGATGCAAAAAGGTTTGAAACCATAAAATTTTGATATAGTTCTCCTTGATAAAATCTGAGACATGTTTTTTTCTCTATCATTTTATAGTATCACTCTCACAAAAGAATCTAAATTTGGAAATTTAATTACAGTAATCAACGAACTCAGTGATTGGAAGAGGGCAAATATTCTCAACTTAATTCTTCCTACTTCTGCTTTAGTAAACATCTTTATTTATGATCAAGGAGATCAATTCAAGGTTGACCAAGACCTTAAAATACATTAGTAATTTATTCCATAACAATGAACACACTTCGATTAGATCCTTAGAATCAGAAAAACAGATACTCCTAATTAAAGTTCCCCTGAACATCTAGAAATTATAATACTTCTCATCTAAGAAATAGATTTAGGTGGGAGTGGGAGAAATCAATGGGACATCCTATGCCTTCAACTTAATAGCTGTGCGCGTAATTAAATAGTTATGAACAAAAAATATTATTACTAAATTGCTTCCATTCGCATAATTAAATAGTGGCTACAGAGGGTGCTGCGCACATAATTTCCTAATGAACTCAAAAGTGAAGATCATAAAAGAAATTATAGAAGTATGTAGAGCCCCTAAAGTGAAAACAACTATAGTTTACGCTAATATTCCCCCAAGTTTAATACTAAAGTCAGTAAAGCAGTCTATCAAATATCTCTATTCCCAACTAGTAGAGAATATATATATATATATCCCCAAATACAACTATAACCCAAAAATTAGAGTTAGTGAACCGAGGTCTAAAATTTTAGATTTTTACATTGTTGACATCAACTAATTTAGATGAACAAAGATTAGATTTCATCATGTTTCCCCCTTTTAAGAGAAATGGTAGAATAATAAGTTACTCACTATTAGGAAGACATGCAATGGAATAATCACAATATTAAAAATGGTGCACCTGATGATTATCAGAAAATAAATTGCAAAGAACTAGGAACTAGTTTTATTTTTGGAAGATTAGGTCCAACGAGCTTGAGGTTCTTGGGGCCTTAGCATTTTAGTTAAACTGGGTTTGATTCGCTAATAGGAACCTTTTTTTTATAAAGGTAAAAAGTTTAATAAATAAGTACCAAGAAGGTAATGTAATGGTACAAGAGAAGATCTTCTCCTTCTACAAATTGAAGGAGTACATACGAGCAGATAAGGAAGCAAAGTTGAACCATTTTCTTATACCAAAGAAAATGATCTTATACTTTTTGATTTTATAGAGGACATATGTCCTTTCTTTCCACAAAAGCACCTACAATTCCTCTTGCGGCAAATGCTCCAAAATATGCAAATAGAACTATTTACAATGCTGTCTGTTGTTGTCGTTTAGAGCTTAGTATATTCTCCAGGTATGATCTAATGTCCTACACAGAAATTTAGGAACATAAACCAATCTACCATATGAGATTGCAAAGTAAAGAGAAAAGTGATTGTTAGATTCCAAAATCTCCTCACATATATCACACTATTCCAAAGAGTAATTCCTATATTATGTAAATTGTCTTGAGTTAAGAATGCATTATGATTTAGAGATGTATTCAACTTGAAGTACATTTCTCTAGGAGGTTTTATCATTATCCAAATCATTTTTTGGGCCAATTATCAGTGTACATCTTCCCAGGCACCATCATAAACTATTTTAACATGCATTAAAAATGAATTTACCATCATTCTCCTATATCCAAATCAAGGAATCTTATACATTCTCATAAATATTAGTGTAAAGAATAGATCTTGGGCCTAAGTCAACCTTTAAAGCTTGCTCATGAGGGGAGAATTATCCAAGTCCATATAAGAAGACCAATTACCCATTGCTTTTCCAATATGGTATACTTAACAATTGGTATCCGCTAGCTTTAATATATTAAGATCATTATGGAATCAAATTCCCAATCATCAAGAATTCTTTTTAGATTTAGATTCCAGCAACTAATTAAAAAGCATTCAACCACTGTACACACTTTATGAAATACAATTCCGTAGATGTATGGGAATACCTCCTTCAACAACTTGTCACTCTAGGTACATCTTTGTTTTTACATCCATTTCAAACCTTTAGTATGACTTATATACAGTATTCATTCCCAAGGCTCATTAGATACTTCTATACAGAATTGCCATATTGTTTTCTCACAAAATTTATGCCTCGTTCATTGCATTTTGCCATACTTGGTGATTATAGCCTCCTTCCATAACCACTTATTTTCATTGAATTTCTAGTTCCACTATAACAACAATCTTTTATTTTGTAAGTTAAGGTTTTTAACACCCAAACTTTCAAGTTCTCTTATCACATGTGATTGTGTTCAATTTAACTAAGTTGCTTATTATTCTATTCAACTTCTTTTCCACGCATATGAAGTAAAGTCATCTATGATACAAGCCAAATCAGTTCCAATATTTTGACATCTACGCTTCTAGGACAACACCTAAGGATCCAAGACTTGATCTTCCTAGGAAAGAAAGTATGTGTTTGGATGATAGTGTGGCAAATGGAGGAATTATATCCGTTATCTAATAATACAATCCACGGGCTTATTGAGCAATATCATGTTTGGATAATAGCTTGGAGCATAGGAGGTGCACTACTAAAAGTGTCAATTGTTTGTCATATATGGTCATTTTGGGCCTATTTTTTAATAAATAGCCATGTTTATAAATAGTTCACATATATAACCCTCTAGGTTATTTTCAGTATTTCCATACATTTTCATCGTTTTGAGATTTCCTATAGCTTCCTCAAATCATTTGTGACTTGCTGGAGTTGACAGTTCAATTATCGGGCAGTTCATTTAATTTTTAGAGACAATTCTCTGTTTTGACATCTTCATTGATAAGGATTGTCTATCAAGCTAACACTTAAGTTTACCGACCTTGTATGCCAATTTTGATAGCTCCATCAACTCTAAAACGACAATTTTAGGATATGGGGACCTTTGGTTTGGGTCCCAAGGATTTTGGACTCATTTAGGGCTATTAGTCAAAATTTGATAGAAGCTTGGGTATGGGGCCCATTTTTCATTGAAACAACCCCGGATGAAAACTTTAATTATGCCATTGAGTTTGAAATGTTAAGTTTGATAGGGTATCATAGTTCGTTTACATTCACAGAATTTTGAATGAATCCTGAGGGATTGGTGGAACTTCAAAAAATTCCAAGTTTTAACTAGTGCATCCGCTAAATCAGACCTTTGGTTGCTTTAGTTAGCGAAGGCTACTAAAGCAGTCAGTTGGTCGCTTTAGCTGCCAAGGCCCCCAACCGGGTCGCTTAAGTGGTGGTCTATCCGTTAAGATGGATGCCTCTTAAGCGGTAGCCTACCCGCTTTAGTGAAAGACTAGGCCTAGACAGATACCGCTTTAGCGGTGACCGATTAAGTAGTCAAGTGGCCACTTAAGAGGAACCTGGGAGGTCATTAATTCCCCCTCTTGCCACATTTTCTCTCTATTTTCACAAGTCTCAAGAGCTAGAAATTCTAGAGAGTGTGGAAAATTGGGAGTGTTCATTGGAAGATTTTGGGTTATTTGTGAGCTCGGATTAGCCGTTTCCTCCTCAACATCTTGGTATGTTTTCATCTAATTCTTGGTTTAACTCTTCAATTTAGTCCCTAAATCCCTAGATTTTTGTTGTGTAGATTGTGGTATCATTTCAGCTCGGAATTTACCCATTCTTGAGGGTAAATGTTCCTTGAGCATAGGGGGATGTGTTGACAATTTAGAAAGTGCGATTTTGCAAGTGGGCCCCATATGGGATTTTGACTTAATTTTGGACCCAAAGCATAAAAATACAATGTGGGTACTGTTGTTCTCTTATTGATGAGTAGATTACCATTTTGATAGAGTGGCACTGTGTGAAAGCTTCTCGGATGAGGAAATCATCGATTATGCAGATTTTATCAGGCTTTTTTTGGCATCTAGGTATGCTAGGATTATGTTTCTCTTCAATTGGGCTTTATTATAGTATCCATACACTGTTGTGCTAGATTTGGATTGGGAATTAGGACTTAGAGTTACGTTTAGTGTGAATTGAATTATTAGTCGATATAGAGGTTGTAATTAGGCATAATTGACTTAGCTACTCATTCTTTAGGTAGAATGGTTACTTTAGGACTCAATAAGGCTTATTTAGTATCTTGTAGTGAAATTTGACACTGTAGTCTAATTTGGGTAGAAACTGCCTTAGAGTGGATTATCGGGGTTAGAACTACCCACCTTCGGCCAAGATTGCTATTAGTTCCTTGTAGACTTAATAGGCCTTGCGTATTATTCTAATTACATTATTGAGCCCAATGATGTTTTAGGTATATTATGGTTTATCCTAGATTGATGCTTAAGAGATGATAGTTCTGGTTCAAGTCCGGCCACCTATAATATTAAGATCGATTCAATTTTGGCATTATCGGTGATATTAGCTCTAGTTCGGCAATTTATGATACTAAGCCTGGTTTTATTTTTGTATTGTTAATGATACTAGTTTTGGTTCTAGTCCGGCATTGAGAGATTATTTATGACGGTTTGGGACTAGATTGAGTCCTATGTTTACGGTATGGGAAGATCCACAATTATGATTTCTAGATACGTTTAATTAGAATAGTTCCTGTTACTACTCCTTCTTGATAAGCTCCGGACTTATGGGGGCATGCATTATGTTATTTACTTTATTACATTTTTTAAGCTAATAAGGGCCCGATTATGTAGTGATAGTTATGTTTTCTTTAATATTATTATTTCAGTTATTAAGTTTCATTATTTGGAGCGTTATTCCAGGTTTGTCGTCTTCTCTTGACTTTGCTTATTTATCTCACATTTTATCGTATTTATATTAGGATTTAGCTTAGTTGGTTGATGATGCCTACCGATTACCCGTGTTTTTTGTACTCATACTACACTACTGTACCTTTTTGGTGCAGATCCAAGTAGTAGTTGCTTCCGTTGATGTTGAGATTATGTTGGTTACAGTTCAGAGATAGGGTTACCTTCTCTCCATCTTTTATTTTTGGATAGTCTTTCTATTTCGAGACTGTTGTATATTTTCCTTTGATAGTACTCATATTTTTTTGGATTAGAGGCTCTTGTACCAACTATACTAGGTCATGGGATGATATTACTTTCTCTTATTTCTTTTTATTTATGTTATTGTCTTTATGATTTATGTCTTGTGATTCAGTTACTTGCATAATTTCTTCATTTATGGCATATTCCACCAATTAGCCCATTACGTGTAGTTCTGGCTCTAATTTGTCTTACCTACTGGTGGGGCAAAGTAGGCGCCATCATGAATTATGAAATTGAACTGTGACACCTGATACACCCAAATTACACCTCTCTTATAAGAGAGTAAGCGGTTGCTGTCAAATATAGAACCCAACTAGGTTAGGTTCGAATCTCACAGGGAATATGGTGCTAATTAAGTTGTATGCATATTAGTTGACTTTTAATCATTCATTTCCGTAAAATAAAAAGGGGAAATTTGATTCAGTTCACAAATTAATGGTTTCAGTTTAACAAGATGAAATATGTGTAGTCGTATTCAAATTCAGAGAAATAGCAAGCTAGGGTTCTGTCCACATTGTAGTTTTCAATACCTTCTAACTATGGGCTTTACGAATTCATACATGTATCATGCTTACAGAGAAACATATTGTATTTAATAACATAATCCTAATATTTCTCAACCATCAAGGACTAATTCACTTTAGTTCTCTCCAATCAAAAGTGTTTACAAAAATAATACGAAATCTCCAAGTAGTTAATCCTGTTAAGGCATTAACATATAAAATATGGGTTGGAAATCCATTTTCTTGTCACTACTCTCTTTTCTGAGCCTGAACCTTTCTAACGAACAAGTTGAGTTTTAAGGCACGTCCTCTATGTTTGCAACCACGAGAGTTTAAGATAAACGAAGAGAGTATGATATTATAAGATCAATACATGGTGAATTAAAAAACTCAAAGTAATAGATTTGTATGTTACAAGGCTTCCATAACCCTAACTCATAAACTTAGCTACACATGAATTAAATGGAAATCACAACAGAAATATTCATCATACCAAAAAGTGAACACAATCTTGGTGGAGAAGATGAAGTTGCGTTACTCCCCTAGTATTAAGCCGCCCCTCTCCTCTCTCAAAATAATACAGACTAATGAATAATGATTAATTTTCAGCATCAAGTCTTTTTAATAATCTTTTCTCTCATAATTGTCTTCTAAGTCCCTAAAATAATTATAAATGACAAATTAGTCTTGGACATAGTTTCTTGGCACCACATTTGGTCCAACAAGCTACTTTTATCTTGTGTGATTTGTCATCCGCATTCCATAGTCCCATTATGTCTCTATCTACATCATTAATACTTGAAATCATGCTAATCACATCAGTTAGCTCAATTACATAGAAGTAGAGCAAAAACATAAAAAGCTAGGCACTTTGTTCTCCAAACTTAGCTAAAGTATGGGTAAATTATGGTGCTTAGGCGTATAAATACACCCAAGATCACCACCCCACACTTAAAGCTTTATTCGTCCTTGAACAACTTATCCATTTATGCATACTACACAAGTATTAACACCCATGAAGGAAAAACAAAATGATCAAATAGGCTCATACAACAATTATGAACAAGAAGTAAATTCATGGATCATTACTAGAGACAACCTACCCTCAAGAATAGACTCATTAAGTTGGAAAATTTATGCATACCGTTTAAGCAAATAAATCATATAAATTACCCAACCTTTATCAACTATGTGCCCTCACAACAAGAAAGTTACCCATAATCACTCACAATCATGTAATTTCTAACAAAATGGGTACAAGAATCAAGTTGCGCTCACTCTCACAAAGAATTCTCAAATTACAATTGATGACCATATGCTTGACCTTAGCGTAGTGCTCCACTAATATCAGAATGCTAAGATTAGGATCAAGTAGGTCTTTTATGGGTTGTAATGTAGGCTAAACGATGGGCAGGAACTATTTTGGCCAAAAATAGTGACTATCTTCCCTAAGTGCTTTAATATACTACATTATGCAACTAAGACCAATTTCTAACAACCAATTTACACCACTTTCATCTATCCATATCTTTTGTTTTCACATCATTCCATTAGACTTAATTAATAACACTATGGTAGGAGTATGAAACCCTTTTAAATATTTTTTTTGCACCCTTTTCACGTTACTCACCCCTATGATAGCCACCCTCAACTTAAGCGATTTGCTTTAGTTGAGGTGAACAATGTCCAAGAAGGAACAGGGCCAAAACAAGTTTGTTATAACATGTCCGAGATAAAATTTGGAACTTTTTCAACAATTTTCACTACTCCCAACCACATCAATTTCACACGTCAATAACTAGACCCTGGGGTATCAATTTCACCTTTTTCCTCTCATTGTCAAACTCCTAACTCAAATTCATTTTACATTAAAGCGCTTAGGATATTTTGGATCAAATTACAGTCTATTAAAGAACTGGTTAGGCTACATATGAGGCTAACAAAAGAACAAGTTAAAGGCTCAATGGGGCTAGCTAAGATAATGTACAAAGGAAGGTCAAAAGAACGTATGAACAATGGCTGTCAAAGAAATGCCTAAATTATCTCCTAAACTCACAATCTTTATTTTGCTTTGCACACACACCAGGCAAGTTCTAGCATCAGTTGCAACAAGGAATATACAACAGTCTTACACACTCATGGCACATGGTCAACTCAATTAGGAGCATTATAGATTCTCGACCCAACAATTACATAAATTCAAATAAAACCAACAATCACAACAAGAGTCACAACTAGACCCTAGCTGTTTCAAACGTAATGATCTATCACATACTTGTTTTATAATATCATGTGATCCACAAGAATAGTTACATGTAATTAAATGACTAATTCTCTCTTAAGACGGTCTTCATCCATCCATTATCGAGAAAAGCACCTAATTATGACTAAGTAACTAACAAAATAAACAAAATAACTAATCCTATCCAGAAATATGCTAAGGAGAAGGTCCTATTTTCTTACAAAACAAGTAGCAAAGTAACCAGCCACCCCACACTTAAGCTAAGCACTGTCCCCAGTACATATAACATGATAAAGAACCTGGCTAGTAGTACTCCTCATCCACATTAAGAGTCATGCCACCTGCATAGAGATCATCATTGGAGCCATTTTTCCTGTATTCATCACATCACCCATGTAAACCACACATAATGAAACTAACTACAGTTAAGATGAAGGTGGTGAAGTCACTACCCCATACTTAATTTGTTAGTATAAACCAATTAAGTGTTATTGTCGAGTACTCAGACTTGGCCGACATACACTTTGATATGGTGCACCAATATTAGTCACAATACAATTCACTCACTTCAATTCTATCAATTTTACTTCAATGAAACAATTTTTAAACAAAGTTATGCCTTAGAGTTTCAACATATCAATATACAAAAAACACCATCACTTTTACACGATTTAACCAACACCATGTTCTATCTAGTAAGTTGTGAAATAACGGACACACAACTAAACTATGTTAGTCAGGAACAATTCAATCACATGTAAAAACTCAAAGTACTACAACAATGGTGTCTACTACACAATGATGTTTATCTTTCCAAGATGCTCAAAACCTCTCTTTGATATAGCCATGGAAAGAATTTAATCTATAACCCTCAAGAAATCAAGTAAATATACATAAAGTCACAATAACTAAGGATTAAGAAAGTAAAACTTACCTTTGAAGATAGAAGATTTGGAAAAGAAAGGGAAAATCCTTGAGATTGTTAAGAAAAGAGTAATCTTGAAGGACAAAGAGAATGGTGAGGGAGAAATCTTGTATGGATTGGGGGTAAAATAAGGATGACTTTAGGCATTCATGGTATGGATTCTATTAAAGAGTGAAATCCAGATCGGATTGACCCAATTAAAAGTCGGGTACTAAGCTAAATTGGGAAGGGTATGTGACGCACAAGGGAAGGCAAATGTTTAAGTGTGTGTCATATAGGTCATCACACAAGTGAAACAGTGAGAATATGCATTACGATTTGCATAGTACATATTATCGCACAAGGGTAAGTGTGTGCTGCATAAGGTATCGCACAAATTAGGTTAGGCACCATATAGGTAGTCGCACAAGTAAAATAGTGAAGGTATGCAGTTGGGTGTGCAATGCATAAGCTATTGCCAACATTAAGGTGTGCACTGCATATGGTAACGCCTACTTGAGGCAGTATGCTTAGGATATGTCTTAGGCGACGCCTTTGCCATGGCCTATGTAAACTTGGGTGTCACACACCCTATAGTACACTTAAACTTGGACTCCATGCACCCCATTCTTTATATAAAGTATTCAGAAAGGTCCATACCTATCACGCCTCAACTCCTATTAGGGCGGACAGGCACCCGTAGCCGTAAAGGCCCTAGAGAACTAATTCATAACCTTGTACTTCTCATGCATGTAAATATGACAACTAAATGTTCTAACCAACATGATATTGTGTATCGATAAGAACAGTTACATAGGCAAGCACAAACTTATATATACAACACTAGGCCGTTGGGGCCACCACATCTAAAGACAAATACTACCATAACTTTACATTAGTCTACAAAGCCTCTAAAAGAAACATATACTTAGTTAGGGTCGGGACAAACCCCTGCCCTACTCTTAACCTTCTGCACCATACCAAAATATATGGAACAGACTCGGAAAGCCTCAAATCAACCTGGAGCTTGACAATAGTCACCGAATAGTTATGCTCCTACTAATGAGGTGTATAAAATGAAGTACCTATTCCTGCAGCATGAAATACAGGTCCCCCGTGAGGAACGTCAGTATGAAAAATATGTACTGAGTATGCAAGGCTGAAGGTAACAATACATGATACAAAAACTTAATAGAAATTAGATATAAGTAGTACTAGTAGACCACCTTTATAAACACTTGTGAGAATACATACATTACGTTCCTTTCTTTATTTTTACCTTCTTCCTTCATAATCTTTGTAAGCCATATATAATGCAAATGTCCAACTGATCAGTGGTAAATAGATAAATTAGGATCGGTCCATGCTAGGCTTACGTCCCTGAGCTGCCACCTATATATAAAGGTATCGAGATTGGCCCATGCTAGGCTTATGCCCCTGAGCTACCACTCATTTTACAAATTTGCGTTACTTAGTTTATTTAACCTTTGAGATTGTTACTTTGGTGGTCATCACATTATGGTGACTTGAAATAATAATCTGCTAATAAGAGACATATAAATGGACACTTAATGCAATAACAATAAGGTAGGGAGATGTTAGCACACAAATGAAATGTTTAGGAGCTTAAAATAACACATGGGTCTTAATTGAGTAAATGGAGAACTTCTGAAATTTCAAATGAAGATAGATTTGCAGGTTTAATAACAAATACGTATTGATGTATTTTGATATGTTAAAGAGTGGGAACAAGGTCGTTGGCTTTATAGGATACAATAAGCTGCTATTAGGTGTCACTTGTTACATGACAACCTTGGAAATTTACTTGATGGAACAAATGTTCGATTTCATGCCAAAGAGTACCAAATAGAGTATGCCTTACATACCTGGTTATATAACTCAGAAACTAACCCAACTTGACTTCCTGCCTTTTAGATTACTTATCTACAATAGAATATATGGTAAACTAGTATTAGCAACCAACCAGCATATTTAGGCTACTTAACTTCACCAAAATAGTAATCGGGCAGTACACACATAATCCATCAATCAAGGGCGTTATTTTAACCCTTTCCTCCTCCAATTACACCCACATACCACACATGTCCTCATAAAATCACCAAAACCACATCAGCTTCATTACACCCTTCAACCAACACACAAAATAAATCGGACAGTAACAAATGCAAAAATTAGTTTGGTGGTGTACCACCACACCTTTCTTCTATATTTCATTACAAACTAAGCACACCTTTATCCAACCTCAACCTGGCAGCCCATAACACAAACACACAAAACAGTCCACAAACAAGACCCTAATCATCCTTTAATAACAACCAAATATGTTTAATCCTCTACCAACACATGTATATAGAAAAAGGATAAAAGTGGACAACAAACATACCTTGATTTCCTTTTTAGTTTAGCCTCTTAATTTGTATCTCTTCAATAGCTTAATCCCTTCACACATACACCAAAAGAGAAAGAAAAAAATCCCTTAATAACTAAGAACAATGGACTGTCCAACTTATAGAGAGGGCTGTCCTAAAATTAATCTTAAAGAACACATAGTTTCCTTAGTACAAGCTCGTGAATTGCTCACTTACCATTATCTTGGAAGGAAGGTAAATTAAAAGAACCCTTGTGGGAATATAGGGTTACTTCATAACCAAGAGAGAACAAGAGAGAAAAATCTAGAAGCTGAAATTTTTGTCTAAGTTAAAAATGAGCAAAAATTGCTGATTTCAATCTATATAAAGGAGATGCTCTTTCGCCGACTTTCTTGACCATTTTTGGTCCATATTTTATCAAGTGAATGATGTATATACTTGACAAATATATTGGGATTTTGTGGATCCAAAGTTATTGGGCCTTAGCCACCTATTTTCCCTTCTTTTCTTCTCTTTAACTTGGGCCTTGGCAGATTTGAGTATTGAGCCTTTTTACCCATTTTATTTCTCTTCTATTCAATTTGAGCCCAAATGAGTACATTACATTAGTATAGGCCCAAATCTGGTCCATATCCATATGTCCATTAATTTGTTCCAAATAGTTCAAGTAGGCGACTCACCTACTAGCTTAATTAAGTCAAGCAAGCACCTCAATATTTTGTTCCATTTTCAGCTCCTAATCCCTTTAATCTAACCTTAAACTTATACACACTTGGTAAATTTAAACTTTAGATTCAAATACTAGATTACGATCCCAAGTTTAAATAGTTGTATCGACGTTAAATAAAAACTGCATGGGTAACATATATAATTCTATCTATGCCATTACTACTTGCATAACAAACCTCACTCGTTACCTATCCTATAATACCATATCAGGTTCCATATGATTAGAATAAGTTCAAGAAAAATACGGGATGTTACAATACCGTAGGGGCTTCACCCTCGCACCCCAATCGAGGTCAGTGGTGGGATTCAAGATTGGGCCTATCGGCTTGATCCCTACACTACCACCACAAACCTCATTGAAAATCACAAAATAAAGTTGCACCACAATATTTTTTGGTCAGATTAACATAATTCGGGTCACGAATCATAACTTGAGCCTTACACATTTGACCACTCCAACTTACCTGTAATGTTCCCATTACTCCTAAAATTACCACCATTGACATGGCTCAATTCCAAACTAAATTTGGTACCAATCACCTCCTTAGTACTTCATGCACCTACACTTAATCAAAAACAACAAAAATAATTAGAAGGATGGGTTGCCTCCCACCAAGCGCTGTAGTTTTAGTCGTGGCTCGACTCTTATTTTTGTATTTTTATTTAACATGATAAAATGAAAATAAAATTATGAGTTGCCTCTCATGCAACGCCTAATTTAACATCATGGCATGACTCGATTATCTTGACTACTCAGACTTCGTCAAGATACATCGATGATACCATTTGTACCTCATTTGTTGGATCTAGAAAATGCTTTATTCCAAGTCCAGCCACTTTGAAGTCACTCACATCCTTACTTGCAAGTTCAACCAAACTAGCTATGGTCTCCACAGCAGGCCTATCCTTAACTGGTACATCTCACTCATCTTCATAGAATATATCAACAATTGAAAAAACACTTATCTCCTTTTATTGTTTCATAGATTTACACATTTCAAAACTAAACTTTTTTTCATTGAGCCTAAATTTCAGCTCATTCAACTCCAGGTCAACTAACACTCTCCCAGTTGCTAATAATAGCCTACCCAAAATTATGGGTTCTTTAAAGTCCACTTTGCAATCAAGAATTACAAAGTTGGTAGGAAATATAAAATTGGCCACCTTTACAAGTACATTATGTAGAATCCCAACCAGTCTTTTCACTGATCTATCTGCCATTATAAGTCATATATTTATGGGTGTGGGGTCTCCCAAACCCAACTTCTTATAAACATCTAGCGGCATCAGATTGATGCTAGCTCCCAGGTCGCATAAGGCCTTAGAAAAATCTAGAGACCCAATCGTACAAAGAATGGTGTATGCTTCTGGGTCTACCTTCTTATACACCAGAGACCTTGTAGAAATAGCACTACAATGATGGATATTATCCACCGGATTGTAGCTTACCGCTCTTTTCTTTGTCACAAAATCTTTCATAAACTTAGCATATCCGAGTATTTATTCCAGTGCTTTAACTAAAGGTACATGCACTGTCAATTGCTTCAATATATCCATGAATTTTTTAAACTTCCCTTCATCCTCTTTCTTCTTTAATTGTTGTAAAAATGGAGGTGGTGGCCTTGGGATTTCATCTGGAGTAACTTTTACCTCCTTTCTTATGCCTTGCTCCACATCACTAACATGATTCAGCTTAGGTGGTTGTTCCACTTCCCCATTCTTCTTTTTGAAACCTCCCAACTCCACAGGCACTACTGAAGATTTATCAACCACCTCCCAATCTATTTTGATTGCATCAGCAGGAGAGGATTCTCCTAATCCTGGACTAGATAACATCTTACCGCTCCTAGTGGTAATGGCCATACATGATCCATCAGTCCTCAGATTCTAAACTATATCACTTAGTAGAGTCCCATTCTATTCTTGGTTGAATCCTGTAGATAATAGGATCATCACCTGCTCCAATTATTTAATAGCGATTGAGTGTGAATATACTAGTTAACTCATGGAAGATATGTCACTCTTCGAAGTAGTCACCCTAAAATTGGTCGCCTCAACTCCCTTTAATAGTTTCTCCATCATGTCCTACATGGATATTTTTCCTGAACTGGTGGCAACATTATCACGGCTTCCAGGAGGTACATACAGTCCACTCCTATCACTTTTACTCTTCCAATCTCCTTGATGGTTCTAACCTTGGTTTACTTGACCACCGATCTGGAAACACCCCTGGTTATGCAAGTAGTTAGCTTCTTCGTTGGCGTTTGATTCAACTCTCTTACCATGGGACCCTACATATTTTACCTTTTCTATATTCCCTAATAGCAAATGTTTTGTAAGAAGATCCATCTGGGTTTTTATATGAGCCATATCCTGATCACGCTTCTTTTCTCTCCTATGCTGCTCTTCTGATATTATATTAGACCTAATATTGCTTGTTACCATAGAATCTCTGGTATGCCAAGCTCTACTTGTCTTACTCATTATTTTTAGCATGTCCGCAGCCTCAGTAAAGGTGAGCTCCATAAAAGCTCCTCCTGCAGCATTATCCTATATTGGCTTTGTAAGTGAGTTCCAAGCTTTGTAGAATATTTCCATCAAGTGTTCATCAGTCATCTTATGGTTTGGGCATTGAGTCTACTTCTTTTTAAATCGCACCCAAGTCTCAAGCAAAGCTTCATTAGCCAATTGCCTAAAGTTGCTGATCTCATCCCTCAACTGTAACATTCTGGAGGGAGGAAAGAACCTTTCTAGGAAAGATCCTTTTAATTGCCTCCAGTTTGTTATAATATCAGGAGTCAACTTATTCAACCACATAGTTTCCTCTCCAGATAGAGACAGTGGGAACAATTTCAAACGAATAATATTTTGTCCCACTCCAGGATTATTAAACGACTTAATAATATTGATGAAACTTACCAAATATAGATTTGGATCATCACTAGGTAATCCACCAAAGAGTCCTTTCAAATTCAGTATTTGGATCATAGTACTAGTGATGTTGAATTTCACCCCAGGAGCTAGTGGTGGTAGAATGATTTCCCCTATATCTCTAGCTTCATCTAAATCATCCTCATCATTGTCAATATCAAACTGCATAGCTTGGCGGTCTAGTCTTTCTCTGAATAGATGATTTTAATTTACAGGTGCAACTACTCCCGATGCATGCCTCCTATTAGCCGGGTCAATTAAATTATCATTTTCTAGGTCCTCTTCATATAGATTAGGTACACGACCTGGGTTATCTACATTCTATTGATTTAATTAAGCATTAGACAAAGCGGCTAATCTTTCAGCTTTCTATTGGTTAGCCATTCTTTCAATGAGATGATGTTCAGGATTGAAGGGTAATAATGGTTCTCCTGAACTTATGGTTCATGGCATAAACAACAATGAGCCTATAATGAACAAAAATAACAAATAAACGTAAAATAAGAAAATTTGACTAATAGTCAATAAACACACATAAACTCAATCGACAACCGTATTCCCCGGCAACGACGCCAAAATTCGATCCCCGGCAATGACGCCAAAATTTGATATGCCCAAATTATACCTCTTATGAGAGAGTAAGCGGTCGCTGTCAAATATAGAACCCAACTAGGTTAGGGTCGAATCCTACTGGGAATATGGTGCTAATTAAGTTGTATGCAGATTAGTTGACTTTTAATTATTCATTTCCGTAAAACAAAAAGGGAGAATTTGATTCAGTTCATAAATTAATGGTTTCAATTTATCAAGATGAAATATGTGTAGTAGTATTTAAATTTAGAGAAATAGCAAGCTAGGGTTATGTCCACCTTATAGTTTTCAATACCTTCTAACTATGGGCTTTACGAATTCATACATGTATTATGCTTACAGAGAAACATATTGTATTTAATAACATCATTCTAGTGTTTCTCAACCATCAAGGACTAATTAACTTTAGTTCTCTCCAATCAAAAGTGTTTACAAAAACAATATGAAATCTCCAAGTAGTTAATCCTGTTAAGGCATTAACATATGAAATAGGGGTTGGAAATCCTATTTTCTTGTCACTACTCTCTTTTCCGAACCTCAACCTTTCTATCTAACAAGTTGAGTTTTAAGTCACATCCTCTATGTTTGCAACCACGAGAATTCAAGATAAACGAAGAGAACATGATATAAGTAGATCAATACATGGTGAATTCAAAAACCCAAAGTAATAGATTGTATGTTACAAGGCTTCCATAACCCTAACTAATAAACTTTGCTACTCATGAATAAAACAAAAATCACAATAGAAATATTCATCATACCAAAAAGTGAACTCAATCTTGGTGGAGAAGATGAAGTTGCATTACTCCCCTAGTAGTAAGCCGCCCCTCTCCTCTCTCAAAATAATGCAGAATTTTCAGCATCAAGTCTTTTAATAATCTTTTCTCTCATAATTTCCTTCTAAGTCCCTAAACTAATTATAAATGACAAACTAGTCTTGGACATAGTTTCTAGGAACCACATTTGGTCCAACAGGCTACTTTTCTCTTGTGTGATTTGTCATCCACATTCCATAGTCCCATTATGTCTCCATATACCTCATAATACTTGAAATCATGCTAATCACATCGGTTAGCTCAATTACATAAAAGTAGAGTAAAAACATAAGGAACTAGGAACTTTTTTCTCCAAACTTAGCTAAAATATGGGTAAGTTATGGTGCTTAGGCATATAAATACACCCAATATCAACACCACACTTCCTTAGAACGCATCTCAACCATCCAAATTCTAATTTTTTTCAGGTTCGAACTTCTTAGTTTCAATTCTTGATTCCTAAACTAATTAACAACTAGTACTTGATCTACTTAGTTTATTTATTAGTCTTTGAGTCCATTCTTTATCCATCCCATTTCTTTGTGTACTTTTATCTTTTTTTTCCTAGTTTAACTTCTTTGATTCAAGTTCTTTAGTTTTAATTGAGTCGACTGTATTTACTTTGGTCCATTTCTCAAGTGTACGAAGGACCATGTCTGGAGCAACCTTTGATACCATCTTGGAGGCATTCCTAGCAATGCGACAAGATGTAAATAAAATAACTGGAACATCATCACACATCTGAAGATACAGTGACATATATGGAGGGTTCAATGGTAAAAATAGAGAACCGATTCCATAACTAAACTCCATCGAGCGGACAAAACACTTCCACTATCATTACCACGAGATCATTCACCATAATTGTGATCCAAGACCTTAAGAAAATTTTCCCTCACCACAAACCGATATGAACCAAACTCCATAAAACATTGTTCGACCATCCCAAATCCAATTTGGCAAAGACCCTTTTCGATACTAGTATTTTACCTAGTATCACTCCTTCTCTTGTCCAGGTTCACAAATAAGTATGTCCAATGGAGGATGTAAGGAGAGTGACTTATGAATATATGCTTGAAGGACTAAGGGAGTTCTTAAAAAAGGATTCTAAACTTGGAAAGTGTGATGGAAAGTCGGTAAAAGATTTGGATTTGAGGTCGAATCTTTTTCAAAAATGGGAGGATGATACAAGTAAAATTAGTTCTAATATTTTGAGATCTACACTTCAAGGAGGGCACGTAATGATCCAAGACTTGATCATCTTAGGGAAGCAAGTATGTGTTTGGATGATAACTTGGCACACAAGAGTAGATATGTCTGATGATATAATTCATCGGCCCATTGTGCAACATCATGTTTGGATGATAGCTTGGAGAATAGGAGGTGCATTTCTAAAAGTGTCAATTGGGCCACTTTATCATATATGGTCACTTTTGAGGCCTTTTTGTAATAAATAGCCCATGGCTATAAATAGCTGGGATTTTCCCTTTTCTCGAACTAAGATGATTTTTGATGGGTTTAGACTTGAGAGTGTTTATCGTGCTTGGTTGGAGCTTATTGACTTGGTTGGAAATATTGGTTGTTAGGGAATTTAATTTATCTCTCGTACTTTGTTAGAGCTTGGTGCTTGATTAGGTTTAAACATTGGAGGTCTTTGCTAATACACCTCCGATTGCTTATGTTTCCTGTTCTTGTGTCTATTTATCATATTTTCTTTCTTATCTTTTAATCTTCATATCTTGTTCGTCTTTTTCGTATTTATTTCATATCAAATAGTGGGTAGGAATCTAATCAAGTATACTATTTATCAGTGTTAACCTACCACAAAAAAAATGCACTATTTTTCTCCAGATGCTAGCTTTTTTCTTTACTTCTCAATTACCCCTAGCATATGTTAATAATTTTCCATTTTGCACCCAAAGATATCCCAAGATAAGTAGCAGGAAAGTTGTTCTTGTTGCATCTTAAAATACCAGCTAGCTTACTTACGATATTGTCAGGATTTACAGAAGAAATGGAGCTTTTGGCCCAATTAACATGTAGCCCAGACATACCGTGAAGCTAGTATGAGCTTTCAAATGCAACATTTGTTCTTCATCAGCTTTCATAGAATAAGGGCGTCATCAGTAGGGAATATGTTTGACACCTCATCTGTATCACCATTCCTATTTGGTTGGTGAACTTTATACTAAGTATCATTGTAAAAAACTTCATAACAAGTTTCTTAATCTATATTTTCATTTGAAAGTTCAGCTTTTAGATTTACAAAATACTGTGGCACTCCGACAACCTACCACAAACACTAAGCTCTATTTCTTAATTTAAGCTGGATAATTTTATCATTGATTGATTTTTCTTTGGAACATTAGGGAAACTATATTCTATATTACACCAAGATTACAAAAGGGTAGCTGAAATGAAGCTGAAGCCTAAGCCAATTCAAAAAACAAGAGAGAACTAGATTGTAGTTATTAGAAATTGGTAACAAAAAATGCAACTTATCATTTTACAATATTTCCTTAAAATAGTTAATCAATGACAACAATAACAACATACCCAGTATAGTCCCACAAGTGGGTCTGTGGAGGGTAGAGTGTACGCAAATCTTACCTCTACCTTGTTAAGCATAAGAGGCTATTTTTGGAAGATCCCAGGGTCAAAGAAAGAAAAAACAAAATATTCATGAAAACATAAGAAATAGCAGGACCGTAAGAAAGTAGAGGCATCTAAGACAACAAGCAGTAAAAGAAAGTAACAGGAAATAAAATAGTAAAGAAATGAAATTAATAAAAATTTCCAAAATAAAACTAATACGACTGTCATAGAAACCATACATAAAACTATCTACTACTAGCCATCAACTAGAATCCTCAACATCTATACCCTCCTATCAAGGGCCATCTTCATAATGAATTAAAAGCTTGGCATATCTTTCTTGATCACCTCTCCATAATACTTCCTTAACCTAATTCTACCTCTTCTTAAACCCTCCATCATCAACCTCTCACACCTTATCATGATAGCGTCCATGTATCTCCTCTTGACATGCCTGGACTATCTTAACCTAGACTTTTGCATTATGTCCACCAAAGAGGCCACTTCCACCTTGAAATTTTTTGTCCAATCAAATATATCTTACTGAAATAGAGAATTTTGTTTCATTAATTGGTAAATGTAGGAAGATAAAAGCATATACCCAGTGATTGTTTTGACCCAGAATATGCTCACCAAGTTGGCATCACTTGCACTCTTAACTTAGGTTAAACTATGTACCATTTTCTGAAGATAAACTAGGATGTGTTAACCATCTTTGTAATGCATCTATGTAGTTCACGTGCTGCACTAGTAATCTTCCCCATATTGTGAATGACAACATAGTCATAGCATTTCATCTTCCCCTATGTATAACCCAAGTACTACTTAACCTCCTGTTTTCCTTATCCAGTATTGTCAAACGTGGGATTAAGCCTGGAGTAAGACATAAATTGCATTGAACGCTTCCTGGCTTAATGTGTGCTTCAATTTCATCATTAAGGTTCTAATTCATAATTTCCATTGCAAATGATCCCCTTCTCAAGAGGCACCACTAAACAATTGATATTTCATTTTATCGTAATTCTTTTTAAATTGCTTTGTCCGTATATTTTTCACTCATGCTTATAATTATTAGTCTTGAACTAGACATTTGTACTTGTATATGTCTAACTTTGTATGTTTTTCGTTAAAACCCACAGTTTATTTGCACTTTGCACTTAAAACCCTAATGGACCTTAGAGATTCTTTGCACTTTTTGCTTTTGATAACACTACCTCTCTCAAATCATAAATTATAATATTTTTTTAACCATTTTGATAACTGATTGAGGGGAAAAATAGTAGTCTCTGGTTCTAATAAAAGTAGACAAAAGATATAAGATTATGCATTTATCTATCGTAGAACATACAGCAGTAACCTGAATGTTGACTTTGTCGAAAACAAGAAATTCAAAGGGGAAAAAAAAGAGTACTTGAGCATAAAAAACACGAGTGAGATAACTTCTATTCTAAGATTCTCTACCTCTTAAGGACTTGTCAATTCATGGTTTCCATTTACCACCTTTATAGGAGTTCTTCGATATTGTCGATATATATAGGTATTGATTACTTTATGCAAGCAATATTTAGAAAATACAAGTAGCATATTTTTTTCTATGATTCTATTTCTGTAATTCTATTTTGCAAAATCTATTTTGAGCAAAAGTAGAAAAATTAAAGAAAGTAGGGCTCTGATACCATGAAAAATTAGAGGGAGAAGAGAAGAGAATTTAAGAATGTTTCTTGATTATTCCCCCAAGATAATGGGATTTAATAGTGTTACAGAGAATGTAAATAAGAAAACTAATGAGAATATTACACAATAGTCTAAGTGCTTAACTTTGCAGATTTGAGGATATTCTTACATCTACACAATTTAAATAGAGATATTCTCATATCTAAATTATCTAGTAATGATATCATATTTAACAAGACTCAATACTTCCAAAACACCATACACGATTAAAATATTCCTACTTACTCAGTATTTCCAAGAGAAATCAATTTCACCTGCATGAGTTCTCACAACGTAACCTACCATAGGTCAAGTTGCTAAGAGTTATTTCTACCATTCTAATATTCTTAAGGCAATTATTAATGATCACATCTTATGCGTTGGATATTACACACTAAGGTGTATTTTATGAGCTCCTTAACCAGTGAGAACAACCTTAAACTAGTAGCCAAGTTCAACAGCTATACAATATTATCGAGGGGACACACCAATGGACTTTGAACTTCAACTGTGCTTAAACTCTAACCAATATACATGTATCCAATCAGAAAATTAATCACATGATTTCTAAATAATGATGGTTCTCTCTTACAAACAATTATTAACCTAATCAACAGTTACTGTAGATAGGAAAATAGTTTGGATAGGAAACCTGATTCAACCAAGTTTTGATCTAATTCATAAAAATCATGCCAATAGTAGGAATGTAGAAGGACCTTAGGTTTTCAGCTCTTATTTTCTTATTCAAACATTAAGTGCAAAACTTCTAACCGATGATAGGTGGTAGCATACAGTTAAGTTTACTGAGTTATCCAAGTATGTTATACTTTTGGTTGTCGATCATAGGGGGAAAGTTAGATGATTTATAGATAAAATTGAGGCTCGTTATTATGGTTCAATGATATGTGATATGGATAATGGATTCCATTCTGAGGTGGTTGACACCGTTCTTCATTCTGAGTCCTAGTATGAGATCGAAAGGACTAATCGAGAAAACAATAAGACACGTAACTTATTTGTGTTTGGTGGTTCTCAATCTGGGGGTAATGGTAGTTTTTATTATAGGCAGTCCAGGCTTATGTAGTCAGAGTTCATAGGGCAGTCTTTGAGGAAAAGTTATTTAGCCAGACAGGGTGAACAACAGATACAGAGGAAGGGAAACAATTCCTATCAATCAAGTCAACATCCATGGTGTTCCAATTATGGTAACAATCACAGTGGTTGTTGTTACAGAACAAATAGGGCTTGTTATACTTGTGGTGAGTAGGGACATATCACTAAATTTTATCCTAAGGAAGATTCAAGTACTGGTCAAGCTACTACTTAGGTGCAAGGAAATATTGTAGGTGTACAAGCCTAAGCTCAGCTGGATAGTGCCGCTCCGCTGGGTGCTTATGCACAAAATCATCAGG
Organism: Capsicum annuum; assembly: GCF_002878395.1. Taxonomy (NCBI): domain Eukaryota; kingdom Viridiplantae; phylum Streptophyta; class Magnoliopsida; order Solanales; family Solanaceae; genus Capsicum; species Capsicum annuum. The sequence goes on from NC_061119.1 coordinate 146,945,401, forward strand.
GTGCACAGGTTGCTCAAATAGGGGTTGGACCACCGAGATTCTTCTCTATGAATAGACAGGATAGTGAGGCATCTAATACAGTAGTCATAGGTATTACATTATTAATTCTCTTGAGGGATATTCCCTTATTGATATTTGTTCTACATATTTGTTTGTATCACCATATATTTCTTTATTCTAAGAAATAAGAGTTAAGACTCTTATTGTGTTATATATGGTTATGACCTTAGTGGGGGACACTTTATTAGTGGATAGAGTTTATGGAGATTTTATGATATTTGGTTAGTGCAGAGACACCATAGTTGATCTACTTATGTTGCCTATGTTTGACTTTGATGTGATTATGAGTAAGGACTGGTTGGCATCATATTATGCTTTAATTGATTGTTATCCTAAAATTATACATTTCTATTTTCCTAAAAACCACCTTTAGTATTGAAGGGTATGACTCTTGTGACTCAAGGATAATATTTTATGTAAGGGAACGTCGAATATTTAGTCATGGGTGTTAATATTTTATTGCTACTGTCCATGATGTAAAAGCTGAGAATGTTACTAGCCTATTTTTCTATTGTTCAAGAATTAGTTGGTGTGTTTTCAGATATTTTTTGAGCATCTTAGGTTGTTCATAGTTCATCTTGTTTTTCACTTGTCTGTATGAGTTAGATTTCCTCACTGATTGACATTTCTTATATGATTGTTTCATTCGAGGACGAACGCTATTTTAAGTGGGGGAGAATGTAACAACCCAGACATTTAATGAGAGGAAAATAGGTAATTTAGCATATCTTATTAATATTAATTAATAAAATTAAAGTGGGAAAGCCAAAAGACAAAACCCTCTCCCTTATTCTTGGGGATGCACATTTTGTTTAAGGAGTAAAAGATTCGAAAACGTATTTTTTGGTTTTCAGAAGCAGCAACATCTTCAGACTAGAAAAGAAGAAAATTAGGGCAATTAATCTCCTTACTCTTGGAAGAGAATGAGACAGCGACGTAGAATAACATTAGCGAGAAACACATATGAATCATCATATTTATAAGGTATGAGTTTTGCTCGTAACTATTTAATGTGGAAACTTTTACCTACCATTGTAATAGATATTGTGGTGATTGGAGTAATGATTAGGGAAATATATATCCATGATGTGATAATGATTGTTGGATAAGTAATTATTAGCTAATGATGATGATGGTGGAATTTTCTTTTAGCAATTGGAGGTTGGCCACTGTTAGCTACTATGCGGCTATATAGTTTCTATTGAAGTGCAAATTTCTTTTAAAAAATTTCCATGCACAATTCAACTATATAAGATTAGGAGTTAAGTTATTGGATAGATGATCTATTAATGGATTGTGTTATACAGATAATTTTATTGTTAATTCATAGTTTAACTTTAGGTTTGAAAATTAGGGATATGAGAATTGGTCCCGACTAGCATAATTAAGACCATCAATTAATATTTTTGCATAGTTTGAAGCTATTAGAAGTTGTTTGGTTGATGTTCTAGGTGCCGCTAGGTTGATAAATTTGTCATTAGCGAGGTAAGAGAGACTTTAAGCTTTGGGTGCTTGCTATTCAAATTTATTTTTAAAATATATTTTTATCTGCCTGGCCCATGTGTTGGGACAAACATGTGCTCATAAGAATCGTCGGTCTTCAAGGCCAGTCGCATATACTTTATATTTAAGAATACTAATTCTCCCTATTTAAATTATTTCATGATGTGATATGATTTTGTACTTTGAGATTAGGGCATTATGTATGCTTCTTAATACTATTGGCTCATTTGTATGCTTCGTAATTCCATTGGGTCATTGTGTATGCTTCCCTTGAGCATTGTGCATACTTGTTGATTTGCTATGGGACATTGTGTTTCCCTCCCTGAGCATTGTGCATACTCCTAATATATTTGGCATATTGTGTATGTTGCCTGAAACTCCTGGTGTTTGCTAATTACTTTAATTAAAAATTATGATATGTTCTTTGTATGAATTGTATTTAGGTATATGGTTCTTGATGAAGGATTGTTGGGATTCGTTGGTCACCTTATTGTGATATAGTTTCTGTGTGTAATAACTTTATATTCTTGGTGTTGTTGTATCTTATAATACTCATCCAAGAGTACTTAAAGTAGCTAGCCGATGATGTTACTGAGCTATATTTATATATAGCTCACTCCTTACTTATATGTCTGTAGATACTACCACACAAGGTGAAACTAGTGGGTGATAGCAAGGTTCGCCTTCACATTTTTCATGGAGGCTTTCATTTAGCTTTGACTATCTAGTTTATGCTTCTTTTCATTGGGTTTGCATGCCCAAAGTTTGAACTCATGTAACTCTATTTTAGATGCTCCATGTCTTAGTGTGGGATTTGGGATAAAGAATTAGTTCTCAAGTGATTGTTTAATTTATAGTTTGATTACAAATTCTTGTTGAATGATTATTCGTTATTTATTGATGTGTTGGAGTTGCACATACCTTATTTTAGTGCTTATTAACTGGCAAAGTGTAAGGAAGATTGGTTCTCCCGACAGGTAGTGTTAGCCAGTGCTAGTCACATCTTTAACTATCACATCATACATTACATACACACATAACTAATGTCGTTTGTATAAGTAGCAAGAGGGGTTATAGGGGATCGGGGATGGCAGATGTATGATTCTTTGTGCAAGAGAACGACCAACAAATGAGGCATAAAGAAATGTGTGCACGTTACATGTGTGATGTCATGCACATGGTCACCATGACCAAACTTACATCTGCAAATATGAGTTTCTAGTTTCGGTCCCCCCCGGACCTCCACCTTTCACGGCTTTGCTACATATTCCGCCATTATTGCCCAATTAAAACCAATTTCCAAATAATCAAACCATTATCCATTATTAAACAAGGCCGTTAATATTGGTATTATCACACCAATCCTTACTTACAAGTACTATCCATTGTCAACCATATATAGGTTTAAGGGGATTTCCAAGTGCCCCCCCCATTTACCATATTAAACCACTTAGGGGATTCCCTGTACCCCACAAGCATGACCATTTAGCCATTACCTTTCCAAGCCATTTAAACCATGTATAATTCCTTTACCAAGTTTTAAAACAAGCAAGAGTTCCATTACAAATACTCAATGCAATGAAAATATTCTTACAGGCATTTTGTCAAACACATTGGGGGCATAATATAACCAAAAGCAATTCCAATTACCATTAAACCATTCCCATGCAATCTAATTATCCAAAACCACCATTAAGGCACATAAATCATAATTAAAAAAATGGAAAACCATAACCAACCATTTAATATCAAAACCCCCAATTCATATTTAAAAACCAAAATCATACAATCAATGCAGTAATGAAAACATTCATAAAAACATGCTTCTAGTTAGAATTAATAATAACGGAAGAGAAAATGCTTTAAACAAAGATGATGATGGAAAGAAATTACCAAGACAATCCGTAAATCAATCCTCTAGTTGAAACTCTAGCTTTCCATGCCCAATATGACTCATCCCCCTAAGTCGTATCCATTCCTGTAACCAAAATCCATCCCACCAACCAACACTGGTCAATATACGACTAGACCATACCATCTGTACCCCAACATATGGCTAGTACCCATGAGTCATATTAGGTCCAGAGATCAGAATTCCAAGAAATTTTCTATGGTCCCTGAAATTAGGGTGTTTCAATCTCCCCCACTAAGAACATTCATCCTCGAATAACGGACTAGGTAGGGGTAACCATACGCGCGAGTCATTTTTATTATCAAATATATTCCCTGTCTTTAACAAATTTTATGATAAAAAAGAAAAAGATATTAATATTTTCTTTAACAAAATTAGAAAATAAATATGTGTTGAAGAACACAGACCTTCCGCATGAATCCAGGAGCAGAAAATAAATGCGGACATTTGGACTTTATGTCATCCTCCGCTTCCCAAGTAGCTCGTTCCATCTTATGGTTTTGCTAAAGAAACTTTACCGAAGCCACATCCTTGGTCCGCAACTAACAAAATTGCCTATCCAAGATCTCAACCAGGACTTCTTCATTAGATAGAGAATCCGTGAGACCTAATCCTTCCAGAGGAACAACTGATGAAGGATCACCAATGAACTTCCTCAACATGGAAACATAAATGATCGAATGAACAAAACTCAATCTAGAAGGAAACTCTAGCTCATAAGAACCATCAACAACTCTCCATAAAATCTCATAAGGACCTACATACCAGGGACTGAGCTTTCCTTCTTACAAAACTGTACTACTCCCTTCATGGGAGATACCTTGAGTAAAACCTTATCCCCAACCTTAAACTCCAAGTCTTTACACCTAACATCGGTATAGGACTTTTGGCAACTTTGGGCAGCCTTAAGCCTCTCCCTAATCACCTTCACCTTTTTTATAGCCTGGTAAGCCAATTCGAGACCAAACATATCCACCTCACCAAGCTCAAACCAACCAATAGAAGATCTACACCTCCTACCATACAATGCCTCAAAAAGGGCCATACTTGTAATACCCTATATTTTTGTCTGTACTTGTTCTATTTATATGGAACTTAATATATCTTTGTGGTGTAGATAGAGTTCTAAATACTTCCCATATGGTTTAATGTGACCAAGTATATACAAATTTTAAGTTAGATTAAAGAGTTAAGAACTAAAAATTGAGTATTTTGTTAAGGTGCTTTCTTGACTTACTTAATATAGTAGGCGGATCACTTACTTGACCTATTTGGACCAAGTTAATGGACCCAAGGTTATGGACCAGATTTGATCCTATGTTAAGGTACTCATTTGGGCCTAACTTAAGTAAAAGAGAAGGAAATAAAAAAAAAAACCAACACTCAAAGATACAAAGGCTCATTTTATTTTAGCCCAACTATGAATTAAATAAGTATGTACATAACCTACTAATACTTCCTTTGAACAACTTATTGGACCAAATACATTACCACCTACTTGAATTAATTTTGGCCCAAGTTAAAGGAAAGAAAAGAAGGAGAATGGGCAACAAAGGCCCAATAGTTTTGGATCCACAAAAGCCCAATATATTGGGAAAGTATATACATCATTTAATTGACAAAATATAGACAAAAAATATTCAATAAGTCATCAAATATAATCTTATATATATGGATTGGAAATCAGCAATTATTTCTCATTTCAACCTAGACAAAATTTTCAGCTTTCTAGGTTTTTCTCTTTTGTTCTCTCTTGGATATGAAGTAACCCTATAGTTCCACAAGGGTTCTTGGGATTTAAATTCCTTCCAATCTAAAGGTATGTGAATAATTCATGAGCTTGTACTAAGGAAACTATGTGTTCTTCAAGATTAATTTCTGGACAGCCCTCTCTTTAAGTTTGATAGTCAATTGTTCTTAGTTATTAAGGGATTTCTCTTTTTTATTTTGGTGTATGTGTGAAGGGATTAATCTATTTAAGAAATACACATTAAGGAATAAACTACCAAGGAAATCAAGGTATGGTTGCGGTCCACTCTTGTCCTTTTTCCATATACATGTGTTGATGGAGGATTACACATATTTTGTTGCTATTAAAGGATGATTGGAGTGTTGTTGCGGATTGTTTTGTGTGTTTGGGTTGGGGGATGCCCGGTTGGTATTGGGAAAAGGTGTGATTAGTTTGTATTGAACCATAGAATATGGATGTGGTGATACACCACTGAATTAATGATTGTGTACGTCTATTGCTCATTTTGCTTTGTGTCTTGGTTGGGAGGTGTAATGAAGCCAAAGTTGTGTCTGCCGATATTATATGAATATGTATGGTATGTGGATGTAATTTTAGTATAAGAGGGTTAAATTGACACCCTTTATTGATAAATTAAGGGCTTACTTCCCGGCCACTAGTTTGGTGAAGTTAAATATCCAAAATGTGACGTTTGGTTACTAATATTAGTTTGCCATATATTTAATTGTAGATAAGTAACCTAAAAGGGAGGAGAGTCTAGTTGGTTTGGTATTGGAGTTTTACAACCAGGTATGTAAGGACTACTCTATTTTGCACTCTTGGCATGAAAACGGACACTTGTTCCATCGAGCAAGCTTCCTAGATTATCCTATAACACGTGATACATAATAGCACCGTATGATATCCCATGTTACTAATGAAATTGATCCCACTCTCTAATGAGTTAAAAAACCTCAATACATGCTTGCTACCAATCCTACATGTCTATTTTCTCTATTAAATTTCAAAATTTCTCCGGTTACTCAAATAAGACCCATGTGTTATTTTTAGCTCCTAAACACTTCATTATCGTGCCAACAACTCCTTACTTCATTGTTATTGCATTGATTGCCTATTTACATGTCTCTTATTGATAGATCATTGTTTAAAGTTACCATAATGTTATGACCACCGAAGTAACAATCTTAAAAGCTAATTAAACTAAGTAATGGAAATCTGTAAGCATGGGCCGATCCTAATGTTTATTTATAGGTGGCAGCTCAGGGGTATAAGCCTAGCATGGGCCGATCCTAATTTGTTATTTACCACTGATCAGTTGGTCATTTATATCATATGGATTACAAAGATAATAAAGTAAGAAGGTAAAAGAAGGAAAGAAATGTAATGCACCCTGTTCCACAAATAAATGTAAAGGTGGTCTCTAGCACTATTTTTACACTTGCTCCAAATTTTTATTGAACCTTTGTATCTTGTATTGTTACTTTTCCACCTTACATACTCAGTACATATTTTCGTACTGACTTCCCTTATGGGGGACCTATATTTCACGCTATAGGCACAGGTGCTTCGGTAAAAATGCCTCCTCAGCAGGAGCCCAAGATATCCATCTACTATTGGTGAGCTCCAGTTTGCTTCGAGGCTTTTCGAGTCGGTTCTATATATTTTTGGTATTGTATAAAAGTTAATAGTATGGCAGGTGTTTGTCCCAACCTTAGCTAAGTTCTATGTATCGTCTAGAGGCTTTGTATACCAATGTAAAGTTAAGCATGGTAATGTGTTATCTTGTAGATGTTATGGACCCAACGGCCAAGTCTATTATGTATATAGTTTTAGGGATTGTCGATTATATATTTTTTTTATTAAGGCATTATATCCATAGATGGAAAAACCTTTGCCTATTATAGTTGCATGCTTGTGAATTCCAAGGTTATAGGTTGGTTCTCTTGGGCTTTCACGGTTATGGGTGCCTGTCCGCCCCAATAGGATTTGAGGCGTGACAAAAGTGGTATCAAAGCGGGTTATCCTAGGGAGTCTACAAAGCCGTGTCTATATAGATTCTTATTTATGGGTGTTTTGTACACCACATATATAAACAGGAGGCTGTGGGACATTTAGGGGTTGTCTCTTTTTCTTCTTATCTTATATAGTGCAATAGAGCCCATATTGTAGATGGAGTTATGTTTAACCATTGAATCTATTTGTTTCTCTTATTATAGTAAGGATGCCTGTTACAAGAAGGAGTAAGAATACAAGTAAGAGAGTAGATGTGGCTGCGAAGGGACTAGAAAGTCACCACCTATACAAGCTAATCAAAGTGAGGCTCAAGCTGAGTATGTATCATGAACTTCTTCCACTCCAGAAGAGCTAAGAAGGAGAAGAACCACATCCTCAGAGCCACCTATTAATGCTACTGATCAAGATCTTAGAAATACGGTGTAACTTTTGGCTCATATAGTTGCTGGACAAGCTCAAGGGCAAGCCATTCCTACTATAGGTTCTAGTGGTGTAGATAGGGCATCTAGCCTTCGGACACAAGACTTTCTTAAATTGGATCCTCCCACCTTCACCGGATTAGATATTAATGAAGACCCATAAGACTTCATTGATCAAATCCAAAGGGATCTAGATGTTATGCATATATCAGGTAAAGAGAAAGTTGAGTTAGCAGCATACAGATTCAAAGGGAAGGCTATATTTTGGTAAGAAGATTGGAAACGATCTAGAGGTATCGATACACCTTCTGCTACTTGGAAAGAGTTCAAAGAGTCATTTCTTGATCATTACCTTCCATTTAAGATTCGATAGGCCCGTGTAGATTAGTTCTTGAATCTTCACCAGGGGAATATGAGCTTGAGGGAGTACAGCCTATGATTTAACTCCCTGTCTAAGTATGCTCCTAATGTTGTAGCTACTATGGATGATAGAGTTCATCGATATATGGATAGGTTAGATCCATATTTGGTTAGAGATTGTACTATTGCTGCTTTGAATAAAGACATGGACATAGCAAGGATACAATCTTTTTCATAAAAAATGGAGGATCAGAGGCTAAGGAGAAGAACACAAGAATTGGAAAGAGGATATTCCAAGAGGGCTAGATCTACGAGGCAGTTTATGGCATCCCAAGGAGATTTTAGGCCTCGGTTTTCTAATAGACCACCTAGGCCATTATCTTCTCATTCTACAGCTAGTGCTCCACCATATTTTCAAAGGTCCAAAGGTAATCAATTTAGGAAAAGAAGTGAGAGTCAGAGTTTACGAACAGTGGGGTATCAAGGGAAAGGGAGTATGAGACAATTAAGAACTCCTTGACAATCATGCAAACAATGTGGAAAGATTTATTTAGGTGCTTGTCAGTTTGGGACAAATACTTGCTTTTGGTGTGATATGTCGGGGCATATGATAAGATAATGCCCACAAAGGGGCATAGGTGGTATGGCACGACCTACTGGATCAGCCGTTGCATTATCATCATCGGTACCTTATTCAAGTAGGGGTTCACAACCTATGGGTCATGTTAGGGGTGATAAAGGAGCAACTAGTTCTAGTGGAGTTCAGAATCATACGTATGCTCTACAGGATTAACATAATTTAAAGGCTTCTCCAGATGTGGTTATAAGTACATTGTCTATATTTTCACTTGATGTATATTCATTAATTGATCCCGGTTATACATTATCATATGTCATTCCATTGGTTGCTGGAAAGTTCAAAAGAATACCAGAATTGCTAGCTAAGCCATTGGAAGTGTCTATGCCGGTTGGGGAATCTATTATAGCTAGAAAGGGTTGTATTATAACTATTTGCGGTCGTGATACGATGTCTGATCTTGTTAAGATGAAAATGGTAGATTTTGATGTAATAATGGGTATGGACTGGTTGGCATCTTATTATGCCACAGTAGATTGCCAAACTAAAAGGGTGTATTTCTATTTTCCAAAGGAGGTAGTCCTTGAATGGAGAGGTAATATTGGTGCACCAAGAGGTAAATTTATTTCTTATTTTAAGGCAAAAAGAATGATTTCCAAAGGTTACATATATCATCTAGTTAGAGTGAAGGATACAGATGCGGAGCCACCAACTCTTCAAACTATTCCGGTGGTAAATGAATTTCCTGATGTATTTCCTGAAGACCTTCCAGGTTTACCTCCTGAATGAGAAGTGGAGTTTGGTATTGATGTGATTCTAGGAACCCAACCAATCTCAGTTCCTCCGTATAGAATGGCCCCGGCAGAATTATGAGAATTAAAAGAGAAATTGAAAGACTTGCGAGAGAAAGAATTCATAAGTCCTAGTATGTCCCCCTAGGGCGCACCAGTGTTATTTGTACATAAGAAAGATGGTTCATTGAGAATGTGTATTGACTACCAGCAACTGAATAAGGTGAGTATTAAAAATAAATATCCCCCCCCCCCCAAGAATTGATGATTTATTTGATCAGTTACAAGGCGCCAAGTGCTTCTCAAAGATTGATTTGAGGTCAGGTTACCACCAAGTGAGGGTCAAAGAGAAGGATATACCTAAGATAGCCTTCCGAAAATAGTACGGTCATTATTAGTTTCTAGTCATGTCATTTGGGCTAACAAATGCACCCACAACTTTTATGGATTTGATGAATAGGGTGTTTAAGCCATTCTTAGATATGTTTGTGATAGTTTTTATAGATGATATTCTAGTTTATTCTAGATCAGAAGAGGACCATGCCAATTACTTACGATAGGTGTTGCTAATTCTTCGTGATCGTAAGCTATATGCAAAGTTCTCTAAATGTAAGTTTTGGTTAAAATCGGTGGCATTCTTGGGTCATATTGTATCTAGTGAAGGAATAAAGGTTGATACTCAAAAGGTAGAAGATGTGAAGAGTTGGCCAAGGCCCACAACGCCTACGGAGATTCGTAGTTTTCTTGGGTTGGAAGGTTATTATAGAAGGTTTGTTGAAGGTTTTTCTTCAATTTCTACACCTTTAACCAAGCTAACACACAACACATCCAAGTTTCAATGGAATGATGCCTGTGAAAGGAGTTTCCAAGATCTGAAGAATAAGTTGACTTCTACACCCGTATTGGTACTTCCAAAAGGCACAGAAGGATATGAGGTGTATTGTGATGCTTCAAGAATTGGCTTGGGATGTGTATTGATGTATCATGGCAAAGTAATAGCATATTCCTCCAGACTATTGTGGCCATATGAGAAAAACTATCCTACGCATGATCTCGAGCTAGCAGCAGTTATATTTGCTTTAAAGATATGGCGGCACTACTTGTATGGGATTCATGTTGACATATATGCTGACCATAAAAGTTTGCAATATATCTTTAACCAGAAGGATCTAAATTTAAGGTAGCGGAGGTATCTTGAACAATTAAAAGACTATGATGTTGATATCTTGTATCATCCAGGGGAAGCAAATATGGTAGCTGATGTGCTAAGTCGTAAGGCTATGATGGCGTCTATAGAAAGGAAATGGATGATTAAAGATCTCCAACAACTAGCTAATTTGGGGGTTTGCCTTCTTGAAACTCCAGATGAGAGGCTTATTGTGCATAATGCAGCGGAATCTTAATTAGTAGCTGAAGTGAAAGAAAAGCAATATGTAGATCCAATTTTATAACAGCTTAAGGAAAATGTACAATGTGGTACGACTAAGGCATTTGAGCTCACGCGAGAAGGAGTATGTCAGTGCCAAAATAGATTATGTTTGCCTAATGTAGACGGGCTAAGAAAGAGGATTATGACAGAGGCACATCGTTTGAGGTATTCCATCCATCCAGGGTCAACTAAGATGTATCAAGATTTGAAAGAAATATATTGGTGGAGTGACATAAAGAAGAACATTGCAGAATTTGTAGCCGAATGTCCAAATTGTCAAAGAGTTAAAGTAGAGCACCAAAGCTCGAGGGTTATATGGAATGCATAGATCTTTCAATCTGGAAGTGGGACATGATCAACATGGATTTCATCACTGGTTTGCCTTGTACATCTCGAAAGTTTGATTCCATATGGGTGATAGTTGATAGGATTACCAAATCCGAACACTTCCTACCAGTTAAGACCACTTACACAGTTTAAGAGTATGCGAAATTGTACATTAAAGAGATAGTTTGACTACACGGAGTGCCAATCTCTATTATATCAGATCGGGGAGCACAATTTACTGAAAATTTTTGGAAGTCTTTTAAGAGGAATTTGGGAACATAAGTGAATCTGAGTACAGCTTTTCACCCTCAAACAGATGGACAAATAGAACGTACCATACAAACACTTGAAGATATGCTATGAGCTTGTGTATTAGACTTTAAGGGTAGCTGGGATGATCATTTGCCTCTTATCGAGTTTGTCTACAACAATAGCTATCATTCAAGTATCAAAATGGCACCATATGAAGCTTTGTATGGAAGAAAGTGTAGATCACTAATTGGATGGTTTGAAGTGGGTAAAACTGCCTTGTTCGGGCCAGATCTTGTTTATCAAGCTATGGAAAAGGTTAAAGTAAGTCAACAGTGGCTGGAAATAGCCCGAAGTCAGCACAAGTTATATTCAGATATTAGAAGAAGAGGTCTAGAGTTTTCTATCGGTGATTGGGTATTCTTGAAGGTATCACAAATGAAAGGGGTGATGAGATTTGGTAAGAAAGGTAAACTAAGTCCATCTTATAAAGTCCCATATAAGATTATTCGAAGGTTTGGCCAGGTCGCATATAAGTTAGAGATACCCCAAGAGCTCTCAGCAGTACATCCGGTATTTCATGTCTCAATGCCAGGAAAGTACATCAGAGATCCATCATATATCACTTCTACTAAACACGTACAAGTTACGAAAGATCTCACCTAAGAGGAAATACCTATTTCCATTCTAGATCGACAAGTTAAGAAGATAAGGAATAAAGAAATAGCATCTGTAAAAGTACTTTGGAGAAACCAGTAAGTAGAGGAGATCACATGGGAAGCTGAGGAAGAAATGAAATCCAAATACCCTCATCTATTCAAATACGAAGAGAAAGTCCAAGATGCTAAATTAGAGCAATAACAAGTAAGTTTATATATATATATATATATATATATATATATATATATATATATATAAGTATTGTGTGATGATAGGAATATTCACCTTAGGCTTGAACTTGTTTCGGTTGGACAATTATGCTAACATTCGAGGACGAATGTTCTAAAAGGGAAGTAAGTAAAATCCCATATTTTTGTGTGTACTTGTTCTATTTATATGTAACTTGATATATCTTTGTGGTGTAGATAGAGTTCTAAATACTTCCCATGTAGTTTAATGTGACCAAGTATATACAAATTTTAAGTTAGATTAAAGAGTTAAGAACTAAAAATTAAGTATTTTGTTAAGGTGCTTTCTTGACTTACTTAAGATTGTAGGTGGATAAATTACTTGAGATATTTGTACCAAGTTAATGGACCCAAGGTAATGGGCCAGATTTGATCCTATGTTAAGGTGCTCATTTGGGCCTAACTTAAGTAAAAGAGAAGGAAATAAAACAAAAGCCCAACACTCAAAGCTACAAAGGCTCATTTTAGTTTAGCACAACTATGAATTAAATAAGTATGTACATAACCTACTAATACTTCCTTTGACCAACTTATTGGGCCAAATACACTACTACCTACTTGAATTAATTTTAGCCCAAGTTAAAGGAAAGAAAAGAAGGAGAATGGGAAACAAAGGCCCAATAGTTTTGGATCCACAAATGCCCAATATATGGGTCAAGTATATACATCATTTAATTGAAAAAATATATGCCAAAATATTCAATAATTCATCAAAGATCAGCTTCTGTCAATCAGCAATTTTTTCTCATTTCAACCTAGACAAAAATTTCAGCTTTCTAGGTTTTTCTCTCTTGTTCTCTCTTGGCTATGAAGTAACCCTATAGTACCACAAGGGTTATTGGGATTTAACTTCCTTCCAAGCTAAAGGTATGTGAATAATTCATGAGCTTGTACTAAGGAAACTACGTGTTCTTCAAGATTAATTTTCGGACAACCCTCTCTTTAAGTTTGATAGTCAATTGTTCGTAGTTATTAAGGGATTTCTCTTTTCTCTTTTCTCTTTTGGTGTATGTGTGAAGGGATTAAGCTATTGAAGAAATAAAAATTAAGGACTAAACTACCAAGGAAATGAAGGTATGGTTACTGTCCATTCTTGTCCTTTTTCCATATACATGTGTTGAGGGAGGATTACACATATTTTGTTGCTATTAAAGGATGATTGGAGTGTTCTTGCGAACTATTTCATGTGTTTGGGTTGGGGGCTGCCCGGTTGCTATTGAGAAAAGGTGTGATTAGTTTGTATTGAACTATAGAAGATGGATGTGGTGATACACCACTGAATTAATGATTGTGTACGTCTATTGCTCATTTTGCTTTGTGTCTTGGTTGGGAGGTTTAATGAAGGCAAAGTTGTGTCGGGGGATATTACATGAATATGTATGGTATGTGGATATAATTGTAGTATAGGAGGGTTAAATTGACACCTTTATTGATAAATTAAGGGCTTACTTCCCGGCCACTAGTTTGGTGAAGTAAAATATAAAAAATGTGACGTTTCGTTGCTAATATTCGATTTCCATATATTTAATTGTAGATAAGTAATCTAAAAGGGCGGAGAGTCGAGTTGGTTTGGTATTGGAGTTTTACAACCAGGTATGTAAGGAATACTCTATTTTGCACTCTTGGCATGAAAACGGACACTTGTTCCATCGAGCAAGCTTCCAAGATTATCCTATTACACGTGATACATAATAGCACCGTATTATATCCCATGTTACTAATGAACTTGATCCCACTATCTAATGAGTTAAAACACCTCAATACATGCTTGCTACCAAACCTACATGTCTATTTTCACTGGTAAATTTCATAATTTCTCCAGTTACTCAAATAAGACCCATGTGTTATTTTTAGCTCCTAAACACTTCATTAATGTGCCAACAACTCCTTACTTCATTGTTATTACATTGATTGCCTATTTACATGTCTCTTATTGATAGATCATTGTTTCAAGGTACCATAATGTTATGACCACCGAAGTAAGAATCTCAAAGGCTAATTAAACTAAGTAATGGAAATATGTAAAATGGGTGGCAGCTCAGGGGCATAAGCCTAGCATGGGCTGATCCCGATACTTTATATGTGGGTGGAAGCTCAGGGGAATAAGCTTAGCATGGGCCGATCCTAATGTTTATTCATAGGTGGCAGCTCAGGGGCATAAGCCTAGAATAGGTCGATCCTGATTTGTTATTTACTACTGATCAGTTGGTCATTCGTATCATATGGATTACAAAGATAATAAAGTAAGAAGGTAAAAGAAGGAAAGAAATGTAATGTATCCTGTTCCACAAGTAAATGTAAAGGTGGTCTCTAGCACTATTTTTACACTTGCTCCAGATTTTTATTGAACCTTTGTATCTTGTATTGTTACTTTTCCGCCTTGCATACTCAGTACATATTTTTGTACTAACTCCCCTTATGAGGGAACTATATTTCATGCTACAGGTACAGGTTCTTCGGCAAACACGCCTCCTCAGTAGGAGCCCAAGATATCCATCATCTATTGGTGAGCTCCAGTTTGCTTCAGGACTTTCTGAGTCGGTTCTATATATTTTTTGTATTGTATAAAAGTTAATAGTATGGCGGGGGTTTGTCCCAACCTTAGCTAAGACTAATTTATCGTCTAAAGGCTTTGTAGACCAATGTAAAGTTAAGCTTGGTAGTGTGTTATCTTGTAGATGTTATGGCCCAACGGCCAAGTCTATTATGTATATTGTTTTAGGGCTTGTCATTTATATTTGTTTTATTAAGGAATTATATTCGTAGATGGAAAAAACCTTTGCCTATTATAGTTGCATGCATGTGAATTCCAAGGTTATGGTTTTGTTCTCTCGGGCCTTCACGACTACGGGTGCCTGTCCGCCCCAATAGGATTTGAGGTGTGACAATACTAATGATAGGTGTTGTTGTAAGAAAAATCCACCAAAGGTAGATGGTCATTCCAATTACCACCATAATCAATCACACAAGCCCAATGCATATCCTCTAATGTCTGCATAGTTTTTTTGCTTGCCCATCCATCTGCGGGTGGAAAAAAATACTCAGATAACCTTAATCCCCAACCCTTTCTAAAAAGACAGCCAGAAGTGAGATGTAAACTGTGTGCTATGATCATAAATAATCAAAACAGTCACCTAAGCTTTGCATAATCCTCCATTGAGAAGGTAGTCCTCACTGGTAAAAATTGCGTAGACTTATTTATCCTATCAATGATGACCCACATCAAATCATATTAATTCTGAGACTGAGGAAGACTGGTAACAAAGTCTATATTTATCACTTCCCATTTCCCTTTGGACTAATGAATTTCTTGATACAAACTTCCTAGCCTCATGTGTTCAACCTTAACCTATTGACACACCATGCACTTGGCCACAAAATCAGCTATATCCCCTTTCATACCATTCCACCAATAGATCTCCTTGAGATCATGATACATCTTAGTCGAGCCGGGATGAACAACATAACGCGATTCATGTGCCTCAGCCAAAATCCTTTTTTGTAAATCATCGACATCAGGAACACACAACTTCCCTTGGTACCATAAATTACCATCACCACCGATCTCAAATGCCACTACTTTTTGCCTACAAACGTCACTCTTGATTTTCATCAAGATAGGATCTAACACTTGTTTCTCCTTAATCTTCGAACCAAGAGATGATCAAACAACTTCTTGCACCATCACACCATCATCCTTGGAGTACAAGAGGCAAACTTTAAGATCAGCCAAGCGGTGAATATCCTTCACCAATTCCCACTTTCTTTTCTCAACATGAGCTAAAATCCCCATGGATAACCTGCTAAGAGCATCAACAACCATATTAGCCTTACTTGGGTGATAGTGAAGACTTATATCATAGTCCTTGAGAAGTTCAAGCCATCTTATTTGCCTGAGATTAAGCTTCCTCAGAGTAAACACATACTGTAGACTCTTATGATCAGAAAAGATATCCATATGCATACTATACAAATAATGCCGCCATATTTTCAAAGTAAACACAACCACCAATAGCTCCAATTCATGTTTAGGATAATTCCTCTCATGTATCTTCAACTGCCTAAAAGTATAGGCAATCACCTTCCCATGCTGCATCAACAAATAACCAAGCCCCGCCCGAGATGCATCACAATAAAATACAAACCCATCATTGCCTTTTGGAAAGGTCAAAATTAGAGCCAAAGTCAACTTATCCTTCAACATCTCAAAACTTCCTTCACAAACATTCAACAAAGAAAACATGACCTTCTTCTGGGTTAACTTAGTCAAAGAAGCAGCTATTGATGAAAAGCTTTCCACAAACAACCTATAATATCTGGATAAACCTAAGAAGCTTCGAATATTGGATGGAGTTGTGGGTCTAGGATATCTCTTCACCACAACAACCTTTTGCGGATCCACCATGATCCCCTCACTAGAAATAATTTGACCCTAGAATATTTCAGCTTTCAACCAAAACTTACACTTAGAGAACTTGGCATACAACTATTATTCCTTTAAGGTCTGCAACACCACACAGAACTAACTGAAAGAAGGACCTTTCGAGTTAGAATGTTTAACCCAGACTAAGTGAAAAGACAACCTTTAGAGATTAACCTTCAAGATCTAAGATAAGAAATAAATCTCCCCCTAGGAGATAAAGAACCACCCTCTGATTCAATAATCAGCTCACTAGGGAACCTAAACATAACCCTACGGGTTTGATAATATAAGGATGTGTAACAAGAGTGTAACCAATATATCATAGAATGACATGGAAATCCACCATACCCAACTCAAATAGATCCACCAAGGCCTGATTTCCACCAAAAAATACCATACCCCCCCTATAAACTCTCTTAGAAATTACTTAGTCACCTAATGATATAGAGACAAAAAAAGGATCCGAAATAACTTCCGAATCAAAACCAAAATATATAGCCACATAAGGAGTTGCATAAGAGAGAGTGGACGGATAAAGCAAATAATATACATCACAAGAGAAAATCTGTGACATACCAATAACGATATCAGTGATGCTTTGGATTCTTGTCGGGATGCCAAAGCATACAACCTGTTTCAACCAACACTAGAACTAGTAGCAGTAACAAAAGTAGATGCCATACCACCAGGTGTAGGAGCAGAAAATGAAGCCACAAGAATTTTATTTGCCCCCATAACAACCTTATTAGTCGGACAATCCCTAAGTTAGTATCCTGCCTAGCCACACTTGAAGTATTTGTCATTTCCTTCGTCATAACAACCCCAATAAGGACGACTACAAATTGATAAACAGGTTATAAAGAAACTGATAGACCTCTGCTTTCCTAAGATTGGGCACTATGTGCTTGAAAATTATCATCACCTTAATAATGCCTGTTACCCGACTGGTAAGGATCACTAGTATAGGAGTATGAACTAAAACTCCCTTATATTTTTTTTGCCATCTTCCACCATACTGACCATCTTGACACTGAGTACCTCCCTGGTTAGAAAACCGTCTCCTCTTACCCTGTCTATCCCCACATTCTGCCTGTTTTCTCTTTTTATCCTCCACTTTTTACATAAGAATAGTAAACCTAGAGATGTCCATATCTTTAATCAGCAAGACAGTTTTGCTCTCCAAAATCAAATCCCAATTCAATGTAAAAGTAAACTTTCTTATTCTTGACTGCATGTCAGCCACTAAATAAGGAACATACCTTGACAACTAGTGAAACTTCAAGGCATATTCCTTGATAGACATTGGTAGCCTTGATAGAGAAATATCAAGGGTCTATCAATTTTTATAGAGTGAAGGTAGCCTTGATAGACATTGGTAGCCTTGATAGACATTGATATTCCTTGATAAACATTCATAGCCTTGATAGACATTGATAAATATTTATATTTCTCAATTCTTAGAATATTCCTTAATAAACATTGATATTCCTCAATATCCTTGAGTTGATAAGCTGCAAAGTTTACCCCCTCCATATTGGTAGCCTGCATTACCCAAAATATCTTTTCTATTTCATCTAAGAAGTACTATAGATCCTCTACCACCTTCACTCTATAAAAATGGGAGGACCCATCGTTATAAATTGGCCAACCCTTGTGGCCTCAGCTAATAAAGCACCAGTCGCACCCTGCTCAACTTGAGCAATGACCATCTGAGCAATAATATAAATAAACTTATGGAACTCTGCATTAGTTACCTCGCCTTAAGGAGGACTAGTAGTAAATGATAAAAATCTAGAACTATCAGAGATAGGACCATGAGAACAAAGATGAATCCCACAAGAAAGATGTACCTCTTTAGCATTACCCTAGATGGGATAGAAGAATTTCCTTGTGTTCCAAATTTATGAGGCTTTATCTGAAAGATAAACAAACAAGGATTAGAAAAGATTCCAAAACTGAGACTCCAAGCATGAGAATAGAATACGAAGAAAGTGAGACATTCCTAAGTGCCTTATAGCCTCTCCTTTGTGAGTGTGGTGCGCTACACATCCCTAAAAGAGACTCTACTCGACATGACTTTATGGAATCTTAATTGACCATAAACCTAGTCTCTGATACCAACTTGACATGACCCAACTTGGAGACCACTCTCATTACCCAACCCAACCTCTAACTGCCTGCCCTGAGTTGGCTGAATTTTGAGCATGTAGCAAGATAGTGCAATAGCTCACATGAAGACTCTAGGATAAGATCAAAATAGTGACTGACCCAACCGATTCCAACCATCCCATACCAATAATACAACCATAACAGACCTATACCTAAACAAGGGACATAAACTAGGACATAACGAAAAATGTTCCAAGACATAATATAATTAATCCAAAAATAAAATAAGATAGAACAACTAACAATATCATCCAATGATATTAGCCCTACAGCTTATTCCAACACCAAGACTGACACCAATATCGATATCATGCATTCCAACCCATAGTAGTACCACAAATCCTCTAACCAAAAGCGTAATAGAATCCGGCATACCCACAACTATAGCCCAAACCAATATCAAGAAATAAACCAAAATGTCTAAAAGTGTCCATAATATGAAATGGATCCTTCCAAAAGAATGGAAGCTCACCACTTCAGTCCAAATGATGTCCCCCAAGTCAATAACTATGTAGAAGGAGTAGAACGACCAGTTTCTACATAGCGTGGGTATACAATCGCCAGTAGATGGGTTAGCGGGTAAATTCTAGCATGATCTTAGGATAAGGATAAAATAATGCCATTTATAAAACCAAGAAAAACTATCCATATTCACATAACCATACACACATATATACACACACACATATATACATATATATATAACTATGTCAGGAAAAGGGATCGGGTTTAACGTGCCTTTAAAACCTTTACTTGGGCTGTGTAGCTTTGCCATCCTAAACCACCCATGGTGTAAAGGATATGACCTTATCATGCTGTAGAAAAACATACCCCAGTCTTATATGGGATGCATCATAATACACAAAAAACCTATCAGTGCCCTCGAGAAGGGTAAAAATAGGCGCAAAAGCCAACTTATCCTTCAACTTCTCAAATCTACCCTCATAAGAATCTGACCATAAAAATTTAACCTTAGTCTAATTTAACTTCATCAGCGGGGCAGCAATGGACAAAAAACACCCTTTAAACCTCTTATAGTACCCAACCAAGCCCAAAAAGCTCCAAATGTCAATTGGAGTTGTGGGTCTAGGCTATTTCTTAACTACCTTGACTTTATGTGGATCCACTTTTATTTCTCATTAGAAACAACATGCCCAACAAAGGTCATAAGACATAGCCAATATTTACACTTAGAAAATTTTGCATATAATTTCTGGTCCTTAAGAGCTTGCAACACAATTTAAAAGTGATTGGCATAATCCTCCTCAGTATTAGAGTATACCAAGATGTCATCAATGGAGACTACAAAAAATAAATCTAGAAACTACCTAAACACCCAATTTATTAAATCCATGAAAGAAATCGGAGCATTAGTTAACACAAATAACATAACCAAAAACTCATTATAGCCGTATCAATTTTGGAAAGTAGTCTTGGGAATATCAACCTACCTAATTTTCAACTAGTGATAGCCCAAACAGAGATCAATTTTAGAGAAACACCTAGCACCCTAAAGATGGTCAATAGGTCATCAATCCTAGAAAGAGGATACTTATTTTTCACTGTAACCTTGTTTAACTGAGATAGTCTTTACACATCCGAAGAGACTAAAACACCTTGGCTTTTGACCCTTAGAATTTTTTTTGAGTTTGAGCTATTTGATTAATATACGACTCATGCTTACTTATCGTATGATGTGGATACGGTTTAGGGATCTTAGTTATATGTTACTTAGTGTGGTTTTAGTTATTTTCTATCCAAGATACAAATGGACACCATACGAGTCATATAGAGATGGTACGAGTAAGGAAAGCCACTTATTTGTTTCTCAGTGTGTCATGCCCTTGGTAGGCTGCCTAGGGTACAGTTCTAGGGTACTGATCATATGTTATGGATATGATTATCCTGCAAAGTCGTATGTTGGACAGGATTGGAGTCTAATATTTTTTCTAGGGTATGAGTGGTGGGTACCACTCATATGTTGTATGTACATGTTAGGAGTGGGGATTCGTACCCTCCTGTACACATTTTTAGCTTTTAAGCTGAGCATATTTTAGACATTTTTCACTCCATAACCCTTAAGATCTCATATCTTAAAACACATTGTAGCCTCTCATAACATACTTTGAAAGATCAAATCACTCCTAAAACTCTCTCTAAACACTCAAAAGAAGGTTAGGCTAGGGTTTTCTTCAAGTGTTCATCTATAGGCTTAAGAGTCAAGTTCTTTCCATGAATCTTTATGAATAAGGCATGTGACCCTTCCCTCATTTTTAGTTCATGAAAAATTATGTGTTTAAAGCTTTTTTTTTTTTATGATTCATTAATGGCTGTTTTGAAAACCAATATTGAGAGTTTTGTTGCATATTGTTGAGTATTGCTTACTCTTGGTTATAATTGTGTTTATACATATTTTAAGGATGGTTTTGTACATATGGGTGCTTGGTAATTGTGGTTTAACAATTGGGTAATGGTTCACCCTAAACTTTACGGTCTTTACCTTGGTTTTGGTCTTGATAATGGTATGCTCTCAACATGTTTGTGAAAATGTCTACGAGAATAAACTAGTCACATGTTAAATGGTGATTTGAACTAAGGAATTGGCCTAATGAATATGAATGGTTCGTAAATGGTTTTGTGAAAGTCATGTTGACCATGTAATGATTTAAATGGTAACTTTTATGTTTTATGTAATGCCCAGAATCTGGTACCTGGAATGCTACATGATGCTCATGACCCCAAAGTACCACAAGCTAACCCATGACTAATATCTATGCCTGAACACTGCATAATATACTGTATAAATATGGTAATAGTAGGCTAAAACATGCCATAAGGTTCAAAACTAATAAATATCTGATAAAACAATATCTGAATAATATGGTATGAGAATACCAAAACTGAAACAATGTCTAAAAACACTGTAGTTTGAAAGCCTCTGAATTGTCCGAATAAGGAGTTGATGGGACATGTCCCCAACTAAATCAAAGTACTGAAATAAACTAAGTAATGAAGAAATAAGGTAATTATCATGTCCTCAAAGGATGAGGACTCACTGCTAACTCTGACTGTTGAAACTGGAATGCTACTGATGCTTTGGAGCTTGTGCTTCTGAACCTATGGTATAAAAAACCATAGCGCAAATGCATCATTATGATTGAATGTACTAGTATGCAAGTGAGGTAGGCTGAACGCAAAGAGTTGAAATTCATGAACAATGCTAACTGACTGTATAACATAAACGTGAGAATACATGTATGAATAAGGGACTGTGACTGAATTCGTGATGGTATCAACTACTGAGTCAGATTATTGACAACACGAGTCACTGATAACTGATATAACTGATACTGAGTGACTGTATCTGATAGTCTAGGTTCTGATGGAACTAATTGAGTTCTGTACTATTCTATGTTGACTATATCTGACAGTCCTGAAATTCTGAAGATCTATCTGAGTTCTATTACTGAGACTGAGTCTGAAACTATAATTGTGGGAAGTAGTGATCTAACCAATATGCCCCAAATAAAGCAATATAGCTAGGTTGGGGTCCAATTTGTAATCCCAATTGGAAGGGTGTCAATACTGTGCCACTGGTAAAGACAAGCTGTGGGTGACCCCCATTTGACAGTCTCCATAAGAGAATGGTGGGACCCTTATCTAACAGTGTTTATCTATCTCATCAACCCTCATTTGTCAATGTTGATGTCTCAACCTATTCTGGATACATAGTTCTGGAATGCAAGGATTACTTCTAAGGATCACACCCTCAACTGTCAGTGTGTGTCCTCATCCTTGGGTTCACTCGATGCTAAATCCTACTCCCATATGAATAGACACTGAACATGATTAACTAAACTGAACTAGACTGAGTTCATTGAGTTCCATTGACTGACGGAATACTACTGAGATTACTAAAGTACTGAGCTTTCTGAGATTACTGGGATTACTGAGTTTACTGAGTTTTCCTGATTCATATGACTGACTGAATTCTACTGAACATGGCTTGACTGAGGATATCATGAAAATATGACACTGGCTCTAAGCACACAGTTAAATTGTCGGGTACAAGTACCCCCAGGACTCAATAAAAGGAAACTGACAAGGCATGATATTCTTTAATACACGACCAATATCAACAATCCATAATACAATAAGTTGGGAATTTCATGAAGTACATGGTTATCATAATCTTGTACATGGAAGGAATGCATATAATCAATGTCATAATTCCATATTATACCATCATACACATTTGAACAAACATTTATATTGCACATTAATAGAATGGGAGTAATTTGAACAAAAGGGTAAAACATAAATCCATCACTTAAGTCACAATTGAGCTATATTACATAATTTCTAGTCTCTTAGGCATTTAGTCAAACACTTAGGGTGCATGACTTAGGGCATGGAATAATCATCAAATTAACATATCATAACCAACTAAAGTTCATGATTTTCAAGTCACATGCTAACATATTCTCATAAAAACACATAAAGATTCCAACTTGGGAATCATGCAATAATAACAACCACATGAACATAATCGACACATAGCATGAATATCATAACTCATAGTTTAAAACTTGATTGTTGGGCTTCATGGATGAAAGAAATCCATGAATGAATACTATGCATACTTGACAAAGGAAATCTTGAAGGGACTTAGAGTTCTTGGATGTATTTCTTGAGATCGACCTTGATTCTCAAGGGCTAGGGTTTTGTTTTCTTGAGAGAGAATATTCTTGATATTAGGGAAAAAGTGAGTAAAATGATTCAAAACATTTTTAGGGATTAAATCCCATACCTATACATGTTAAGACTTTGGGAAAAGACTATTTTATCTCTAGACAGAACTTTTAATGTTCGTCAAAATTTTCCAAAATGGCCAACTAGCGCGATGCGGTGCTATCGCTCTGTGTCACTGGAATTGGACAACTGGGAAGTTGGGAGATGCTGCGATGCGGAGCTATCATAGAGATTTAATGGAAAAAGGAAAACTTGAATTTAGGAGACCTCCATGATGCAGTGTAATCACAAAGTCTTACTGGAAACTGAAAAATGTCATTTTGGCTTATGGCGCGACACACCACTGGCTGAAATGAGGGTGTTTTACGACTGAAACTTTAAATCACCATAACTTCTTACCCTGTTATTGAATTTAGGCAAATTTGTTATCAATGGAAAGCTTATTCAATTTACCACATAAAAAAGAGTGAAAATATTGAAAATTCCACATATATAAAAGATTATTCATCTTGAAAGCATGTATTTGACATATTCAGGACTAATTTAAGCTAGGTAGAAGTATGGGGTATTACAATGTAATTGGATAAAAGGGTTTGAGTCCCGAAACATTAAATTGACTTATATATTTATTAGACAATGGGTTATAGTCCCTAAACTTTGAAGTGAATTAGTATCTTTGTTAGATAATAGGTTTGAGTCCCAAAGTCAAATGAATGATTGGTTGATTGACAATACGAATGAAGTTCCTTTGGTAAGTAATTGGATTAATGGTTGTGCATGTGAAATCATGGTTTTAATTGGGGTTTAAAGAGGGATATGTAGACGGGCTATGAAAGTGGAAGTCCGAAGGACTAACACTAGAAACTGTGTTAGGCTGTGCAGGTGTCTTTGTGACCGAGTGGTTTGAGTCCCCTAAATGAATATATGATTGGTGGTTTGAGTCTTCTATAATATATGTATTAGTGCTTAAGTCACCTTGATTATGCCAGGAGGTTTGAGTCCTCCATATAGGCATATACGGTTATGAATATTCTTTGGTTTGTACGTCTACACGCACTGGGGCCCTTCCATCTAGGGAAGAGATGGTCCCATTTAACCCATGGGTAACTTGATATATGAAGGTTATGCTACATAACCTAAATTTATGTTTTCAAAGATCATTTTAATCTTATAACCTATCCCAGCATGGTATATATGTATATATATATATATTGCATTGGTTATGTGCATTGGATGATTGGTTTTGAAATGTAGGCATTATATTATTTTTATCCCGTAGTTACATTCTAGATTTATAAATGCTAACCGTCTTTGACGTTTTATCCCCAGACGATGTAGGGACTTGTCATACTATTACCCATCCTACTCAGAAACTTGGATTCGAGGACCGCTTGAGTTGACTTAAAGTGGTGAGCTTCCATACTTTGGAAAGTTCCATTTCTTGCTTTGAGTTTTCTTATTTCTTTATTAGTTTAGACTTGGATATTGGTTTTTGGGATATGGTTGGGGCCATATCCTGACCGAATTTTCTTGTTTTGTTTTAGAGGCTTTATAGGACAAACTGTGGACTTGGGTATGTTTTGAAATAGATATCAATTTGGTTATGTTATGGTTTTTAGTTTAGTATTAGATGGTTTGAATTATTTGGGTTGGTCATGGTCATGGACCTTTCCCAAAGTCTTTTGTTTGTAGATTACTCTATTTTGTTATATAGTCGGAACTCACCCGACTCAGGGTATATGTTGGTTGGTTGGATTAGGTAG
Source organism: Capsicum annuum (assembly GCF_002878395.1). NCBI lineage: Eukaryota > Viridiplantae > Streptophyta > Magnoliopsida > Solanales > Solanaceae > Capsicum > Capsicum annuum. Next base: position 146,970,806 of record NC_061119.1, read on the forward strand.
TGGGGTGATCTCCAATCCTTGTTGGACTTGAGATACCAAATATAACAAGGCCCTAATTTGGGTTATTTTAGAGACCCATGTTTCTTTTGCATGAAAGTACAAGAGCACCTTATGGAGAAATACTAGAATGGATAAAACCCTAGCCAAAGCAATCCTATAAGTAGGGATGGAATTAGGATGGGTATCCAGTAGAAGATCAATCCCAAACTCTATCTCCCTATCAGGAGGGATTCTAGGAAGATTGTCAGAAAAAACTTTAGGAAATTCACTGACCACCTGGAAAAATTACAAAGAAGGATTCTCAGAGTTAGAATCCTTAACTTAAACTAGATGACACATAAACCCTTTAGATATCATTTTTTGAGCTCTAAGATAAGAAATAAACTTCCTTTTGGGTATTAAGGAACTCCCCTCCCATTCAATCACTAGTTCATTTGGAAAATGAAAACTAACCTCTCGGGTCTTACAATCCAGAGAATTATAGCATGAATAAAGCCAATTAATCCGTAAGATTGCATCAAAATCCACCATATCATGTTCTAACATCAAAATCCACCATATCATGTTCTATAAAATCCACCAATGTCTCCCTATAAAAGATGGACACCACATAACCCTTATAGATTTATCTAAAAATAATAGAATTATCCCACAGGAGTAGAAACAACAAAGGGTTCATAAATATTTTTAGGACCAAAACCAAGATACACAGCCATATAAAGTGTCACAAAAAATAAGGTAGAACTTAGATCAATAAAATAGTAGACATCACGAGAGAAGAGCAGTAACATACTAGTAACAACATCTGGAGATACCTCAAATTCTTCATGAGTAGTAAGTGCATAGAGATGATTTCAACCACTATCGGTACTTAAGGTGGCACCCTTGGATATAGGTGTTGAATAGGTGGCAATTGGGACCTTATTAACACTAGTGGAAAATTTCCTATAGGATAATTGCATTGCAGATGACCAGGCTGACCATTATTTAATCACAAGTTCTTTCCCTTCTCCCAATAGCTATAGTGAAACTGCCCATAAAATTGATATAGAGGGTGAGGTGGGGCTGACTGAGCTCCACTAACCTGAGACTGGGCACCTTGTGCCTTAGGACTACTACTAGCTTGAAAATAACGATCACCTTAAGGCTTAGGATAAGGAACACAAGTTATTAAATAAGAAATTCCCTGATTTTTCTTCTTAGTCCATTCTCTACTATCTCTCCTACTTTTTTACTGATTTGCACTCTACTGTAAATAGGTAAAATTCTTATTCTACCTCTATCCTATCTATACCTGCTTCTTTTTCTAATTTTCTACCTACTATATATAAATTATCAACCTGGATATGTCCATATCATTATTTAATATTGCAGCCTTACACTCCAACACCAAACCCCGCGGACAAAAAACTTCCTCATTCTGGATATCATGTTAGACACCAACTCCGAAGCATAACATGATAACTGTCAGAACTTCAAAGTATACTCCTTAACCCTCATCTTACCCTGCTTTATGTTCACAAACTCTTCGGCTTTAGTCTTCCTCTATTTATGAGAAAAGAAGTGACCTATAAAAGCACATAAAAACTCATCCCATACTGTAGGTTTGACATCATCACCCCTCATCTTTTCCCACTCTTTATACCACTGGTAAGCCATATCTTTTAGGTGATACGCAACAAACTTCATACCCTCAAAATCAGTATCATGCATAACCCTTAAAATCCTCTCCATCTTATTAATAAACTTTTGAGGATCCTTATCAACCTTAGAGACTATAAAGGTTGGGGTATTCAACCTCATAAACTGTCTAACCTGAGTGACTTCAGACGAACAAATAGTAGGATCAACATGATCAGACAGATAAAATTGTGAGGCTACTAGTTGAGCAAGAACATAAATTGATTAATAGAACTCTGTATTAGAGATATCTCCCTGAGGTAACTAAGAATAAGTATCACCATCATGGGAAGCCTGAAGTGGACTAGTAGGGACTAGTGAAACCCCATATAGAGCGTACTATCAGAAGTAGGGACCCTAGACAGGGTTTGTTTTTCATAAATAAGCCGAGTTCCTTCTATATTTTCCTTAGGTGGGATAGAGGTTCCAGTAGAGTTTCTACAATCATTAGATATTCAAAGAGGCATGATCTAAAAAATGAGTAAGCCAGGAGTTAGAAAAGTTCCATAGTTACTAGACTCTATAGCCTGAAATAGCATACAAGAAAGAGAGACATTCCTAAATTCCTTATGGCCTCCCCCTTATAAATGTGGCACACCACACACCTATAAAAGGTACTTTACTGAACAAATCTTTGTGGACACCTAGTAACCTTGAATACTTTTTGGATATTAAGCTTTTCACAGCTCAAAATAGGGCCTAGTCATAATAGGTATCTGAAACACCCTAGTTTATGGGCCTTTAAAAATTTCCTGGAATTATAGTCTCTGGACCCAATAAGACTCATGGGTATAAGCTGTATTTTAGGGTACAGTTGGTATGGTCTAATTGTATGCTGACTAGTGTTGATGGTGGGATGGATTTTGGTTACTAGAATAGATATGACTTAGGGGTACGAGTCCTATTGGTGGGTACAAATCATTTGGTTCCTTAACTTAATCTTATACTTGGTATTTAGGTTGGATCTGAGTACGAGTGGCTTACCATAAGCCATAAGCCAGGGTATGAGTCATACCCAAGACTTGTATAGTAGACAGTATCTATATTTTCCATGGGTTTAACTCTGCTGGGGATACAGATAAAGGGTACAAATCGTATGCTTTGGATACTACTTGGTTGGATAAGTCATATGTTGGATATTATTTGATCTAAAGGTTGAGGTAAGGATATAAGTAGAGGGTACCACTCGTATTGGTGGATTCAACTTGTGAGGGTTTGTCGTACCCCTGTGATAGAATTTTGGTGCAACTTAAGTGGGCGTATTCTGTATATTTCCCCACTTGTCCTAATAGTTTCCCATTACTTTGAACCTACTTGGGAGGTTATTTACCATATTATTCCATTTATTAACACTTAGAAACTCTTTAAAACACTCTATAATTCTCTCAAGCAGACCTGGGTGTATCTGTTTGAGTTGGGTATGGTAGATTTCGATGTCATTCTGGGTATGGATTGGTTATACTCTTGTTATGCATTCTTGGAGTTCTAAACCCATAGGGTTATCTTTAAATTCCTGGGTAATCTTGTTATAGAATAAGAGGGTGGTCCTTTAGCTCCTAGGGGGAGGTTTATTTATTATCTTAGAGCTTAGAGGTTAATCTATAATGGTTGTCTTTATCACTTGCTCTGGGTTAAAGATTGTAACTCGGAAGGTCCTTCTTTTCAGTCAGTTCCAGTGGTTAATGAGTTTCTAGAGTTCTTTTTGGATGATCTTTCTGGTGTTTCTCTAGATAGGGAAATAGAGTTTGGTATTGACTCAGTTTTGAACACTTGTCCAATTTTTATTCTCCATATAGAATGTCTCCGACAAAGTTGAGGGAACTCAAGGAGCAACTTAAGGATTTTTTGGATAAGGGGTTTATTTGTCCTAGTGTATCTCCAAGGGGTGCACTGGTGTTTTTTATGTGCAAGAATGATGGTTTCTTTTGTATATGCATTGACTATAAGTAGTTGAACAAGGTAACGATCAAGAATAAGTATCCTCTTCCAAGGATAGATGATCTATTTGACCAATTGCAAGGTGCCAAATTCTTTTCTAACATAGATCTTTGGTTTGGGTACCATCAACTAAAGATTAGGGAGATGGAAATCTCTAAGATGGCTTTTCGTACTTGGTGTAGGCAATTTGAGTTTTGGGTAATGTCATTTGGGTTGAGTAATGCTCTGGAGGCATTTATAGATCTGATGAATAGGGTCTTTTGTTAGTATTTTGATCTCTTCATTATTATATTTATTAATGACATTTTGGTTTATTTGAAGAGTGAGGTAGATCATGATAATCACTTCCGTGTGATGTTGTAGACCATAAAGGAACAATAATTTTATGCTAAGTTCTCCAAATATGAATTTTGGTTGAACTCTATAACTTTCTTGGGTTATATTATTTCCATTAAATGGATCATGGTGGATCCGCAAAAGGTTGTTATGGTAAAAAGGTGGCCTATACCTACGACTCCATCCGGCATTCAGAGTTTCTTAGGTTTAGCTGGGTATTATAGGTGGTTTATGGAAAGCTTTTCATCAATAGCTTTTCTTTTGACTAATTTAACTTATAAGAAGGTCAAGTTTTATTTTTCAGATGCTAATGAAAGGATTTTTGAGAAGTTGAAGGATAAGTTGACTTTGACTTCAATTCTGACTTTGTCGGAAGGAATTGATAGGTTCATAGTTTATTGTGATGCATCTCAGGTGAGGCTTAGTGGTGTGTTTATGCAATATGAGAAGGTGATTGACTATAGTTCTAGGCAGTTCAAGGTATATGAGAGGAATTATCCTACTCATGATTTGGAGCTGTTGGCGGTTATGTTTGCTTTGAAAATATAATAACATTATTTGTATGGTGTGCACGTGGATATCTTTTCTAATCATAAGAGTCTACAGTATGTGTTCACTCAGAATGAGTTTAATCTCAGGTATAAGAGATGGCTTGATCTTTTCAAGAACTATAATATGAGTCTTTACTATCACCTAGGTAAGGTTAATGTGGTTGTTGATGCTCTTAAAAGGTTATCTATGGGGACTTTGGCTCATGTAGAGGAAGGAAAATGGGAATTTGTGAAGGATATTCACCACTTGTCTAATCTTTGAGTTTGCTTCTTGGACTCCAAGGGTAGTGGTATGACTATGCAAGAAGTGGTTCAATCGTCTCTTGGTGCAGAGATTAAGGAGAAGGAAATGCTACATCCTATCTTAATGAAAATAAAGAGTGACATTGGTAGGAAAAAGGTAATGGTGTTTGAGATTAATGGTGATGGTACTTTATGGTACCAAGGGAGGTTGTGTGTTCTTGATATTGATGGTTTACGACAAAGGATTTTGGCTCAGGAATATGTGTCAATAGTTTAAGGTTGAGCACATAAGGCTAGGGGGGTTGTATCAGGAAATTGATTTTCCCGAGTGTAAATAGAAAGTGATCAATATGGACTTTATTACCGGTCTTACTCGATCTCAAAATCAATATGATTCAATTTGGGTCATCATGGATAGGATGACTATGTCTGTCTATTTTTTTCAGTATGAACTACCTTGTCGATAGAGGATTATACGAAGTTGTATCTTCAGGAGATTGTTAAGCTGTATGGGGTACCTATTTCAATTATTTTTTATCATAGCATATAGTTTATAACTCACTTCTGGCAATATTTTTAGAAAGGGTTGGGGACTAAGGTTAGTCTAAGTACTTCTTTCCACCTGTAGATGGATGGGAAAGTAGAGAGAACTATTTAAACATTGAAGGATATGATTCAAGCTTGTGTGATTAATTATGGTGGCAATTGGGTTGAGCATCTACCTTTGGTGGAGTTTGCTTACAACGATAACTATCATTTTAGTATTGGTGTGACCCCTTTTTAGGCATTGTATGGTAGGAGGTATAGATCTCCTATTGATTGGTTTGAGGTTAGTGAGATGGATATGTTTGGTCCCTAATTTTTTTACCAGGCTATAGAGTAGGTGAAAGTGATTCGGGAGAGGCTTAAGGCTGCCCAAAGTCACCAAAAGTCCTATGCAGATATTAGGTGTAGAGACTTGGAGTTTGAGGTTGGGGATAAGGTTTTCCTCAAGGTATCTCCAATGAAAGGAGTAGTGCGGTTTGGTTAGAAGGGGAAGCTAAGTCCTCGATATGTTGGTCCTTATGAGGTTTTGTGGAGAATTGGTAATGTTGCTTATGAGGTGGAGTTTCCTCCTAGCTTGAGCTTGGTTTATCCAATCTTTCATGTTTCTATGTTGAGGAAGTGCATTGGTGATCCTTCTTCGGTTGTTCCTTTGGAAGAATTGGATATCACAGATTCTTTGTCTTATGAAGAAATCCCAGTTGAGATCTTAGATAGGCTGGTTCATAGGTTGCGGACCAAGGATGTTGGTTTGGTTAAGGTTCTTTGGTGGAATCATAAGGTGGAAAAACTACATGGGAAGCGGAGGAGAAAATAAAGTCCAAATATCCATATTTGTTTTCTGCTCCTGGTATTCGTGCGGAAGGTCTGTGTCTTCAACACATATTTATTTTCTGAGCTTGTTAAAGGGAAGATTAATATCTTTGCCTCTTTTTTTTCAAAATTTGTTAAAGATTGGAAATATATATGATAATTCAAATGACTAGTGCATGTAGTTACCCCTACCTAGTCTGTCATTCGAGGACGAATGTTCCTAGTAGGGGAGACTGAAACACCCTAGTTTTTGGACCTTAGAAATTTTCCTAGAATTCTAGTCTTTTGACCTAATACGACTCATGGGTACAAGCCATATGTTGGGGTAGAGATGGTATGGTCCAGTCGCATGCTGACCAGTGTTGATAGGTAGGATGGATTTTGGTTACTGGAATATATATGACTTAGGGGTACGAATTGTATTGGTGCGTATGGATTGTTTGGTTCTTTAACTTAATCTTATAATTGGTTACTTAGGTTGGATCTGAGTATGAGTGGCTTACTATGAGTCGTAAGCCAGGGTAGGAGTCGTACTCAGGACTTGTATGGTGACAGTGTCTAAATATTCTTTGGGCTTAACTCTGCTAAGGATATAGATGAAGGGTACAAATCATTTACTTTGGATTCGACTTCGTTGGGTGAGTCATATGATGGATAGTGTTTGATCCAAAGGTTGAGGCTAGGATACGAGTGGAGGGTACCACTCGTATTGGAGGGTACGACTCATGAGTGCCAGTCATACCCCTATGATGGGATTTTGGTGCAACTTATGTGGGGGTTTTATGGATATTCCCCATTTATCATAATAAGGTCCCAAGACTTCTAGCCTACTTAGGTAGGTTATTTACCCTATTATTTTATTCATTAACACATAAAAACTCTTCTAAGCACTCTATAATTCTCTCAAAAGCTTTTGGGCAAGGAAAGCTAGGGTTTCAACTAAAGAATTGATTTGGGGCTTGTCTTGGTGATTTCGTTCAATCATCATCTTAGTTTAAGGCATTTTCTCTTTGTGCATTGTTAATTCTAACTAAAAGCATGGTTTTATGAATGTTTTCATGACTTCATTGTTTGTATAATTTTGGTTTTAAAATATGAATTGGGGGTTTTGATGTTAAATGGTTTGTTATGGTTTTCCATGGTTTCAATTGTGCTTTGTGTGTATTAATGGAGGTTTTGGATAAATGAATTGCATGGGAATGTTTTAATGGTAGTTGGAATTTGTTTTAGTTATATTATGCCCCCAATGTGTTTGACAAAATTCCTATAAGCATGTTTTTATTGAATTGGGTATTTTAATGGAGTTCTTGCTTGTTTTAAAACTTGGTAAAGAAATTATACATGGTTTAAATAGTTTGATAAGGTAAATGGCTAATTGGTTATGCTTGAAGGGTACATGGGATCATCCAAGTGGTTTAATATGGTAAATGGAAGGGCACTTGGAAGTTCCCTTAAACCTATATATGGTTGGCTATGGATAATACGTACAAGTAAGGATTGATATGACGATATCAATAATAATGGCCTTGGTTAATAATTGATTAATGGTTTGGTTATTTGGAAAATGGTTTTAATTAGGTATTAATGGCTTGATGTGTAGAGAAGCTATGGAAGGTGGAGGTCCTAGGGGGACCAAAACTTGAAACTTATATTTGCCGATGTGAGATTGGTCTTGGTGACTGTGTGCATAATGTGACACTATATTTTGGGTGATGTACTAGTCATCCAAGTTTTTATTCCTTGGTCGTGTGGCTACACGCACTGGGGACCTTTGAGTAGGGAGATCTGAACCCATATAACCTGTGAGAGGTTTAGGACAACAAAGCTACACAACCCAGGTTAAGGTTTTAAAGGCATGTTAAACCCGGTCCCCTTTCCCGGCATGGTTATATATATATATGTATGGTTGTGTGCAATGGATGGTTTTACTTATTTTTATAACTGACATTTTTTTATCCTTATCCCGAGATCATGCTAGTGTTCACCCGCTAACCCGTCTGCTGCCAGCCGTATACCCACGCTATGCAAGAACCGGTCGTTCTACTCCTCCTACATAGTGATTGACCCGGGGATCATCAATTGGACTGAAGTGGTGAGCTCCCATCCTTTTGGAAGGTTCTACTTCATGTTATGGATATTTCTAGATATTTTGGGTTATTTTAGATATTGGTTTTGGCCATGGTTTGGGGCATGTCCCAATCGAATTTTATTACTCTTTTGGTTAGAGGCTTTGTGGTACTGCTATGGGTTGGATTAGGCGGGATCGGTATTAGTGTGAGCCTTGGCATTGGTATTGGCAGTGAGTCTAGCATCATTGGACATAATTTCTCACTGTTCCATCATATTTCATTTTGGGATTAATTATATTATGTATTGGAACATCTGTGGTTATGGCGTGGTTTATGGTGTTTGGTATGGGATGGTTGGACTCGGTTGGGTCGGTCACGGTTGTGACATTATCCCAAAGTCTTCATTTGAGTAGTTACACTATCTTGTTACATGCTCGAAATTCATCCAAGTCAGGGCAGGCAGCTACAGGTTGGGTTGGGTAACGGGGGTGGTCTCCGATCCTGGTTGGACTTGGGATGCCCATTACGACAAGGCCCCCAGTTGGGTTGCATTAGTATCTCAAGCCCATCGTAGGCCGGAGACCACCCCTTTAGCCTAATCTTCATAGTAAAATAAATGAATACAGTGAAAGCCAACAAAATAGTAACAAGAAGAACAAATAAGTCAAACAAAAATTTTAAGAATCCAAAGCAAACTACTATCAATCCTGATACTTATCCACAAAAGCCTCTAAAACCATAAATACAATCTAAGTCGGGACATGTCCCTGACTATGACTAAAGAAAATCAAAATATGATAAGAAATAATGAAGACAAGTGTAATGACTGAGCCTTCCGAAAGATGGAGGATCACCACTTCACAGCAAATCCACAAGAGTACCAAATTACCTAACGCTGGATAGGAGCAAAAGAAAAGTCCTCTAAACCTATAACATAAAATTATATAGCATTCGTGGATGATTAGTGCGGCGAGCACTCGCATGCAACTCAGGGGAAAGGGATAAAATAATGCCATTGCCAAAAACCAGTCAAAACCACATGCACAACATTTATATACATACATATATGGAATTCCGTGATAGGGACAAGGGTCATGAACATGAGAGTTTAAACCATTAGCCTGAATTGTGTAGCTCAACCACGGGCTATATGGGTCTAGCTCCCCCTACTGGATGGGCCCTAGTGTGTGTTACCTGCACAAACCAATGAAATTCTAAAGACACCAATGCGATTAACTATCAAAAATATATTATGTATTCAAACACACGATTATATAGACTCCCACACGGGCAAACATGGTTTCCAGTATTGGTCCCCCCGGGACTACACCTGCACGTTGAGCTACACAATCCCCTTTAAGCCTAAATTAAAATAGTTTGCACAAAAACCCAATCATTAACTAGGGAGTTTTTCATTAAGGCATTTACCAACTTGGTATTGTCATACCAATATGCTTGCAAGCTAATTCAATTATGCCAAACCAGTCCGTGTAACCATTGGACTCCCAAGTTCCATTTAAAATCTAAAACTATGGCTACCAAGGCCATTCTAAAACCATTGTTATACATTTATACTTTAATGCAATGCAATGTTTTCAAAGGACAAATTAAACTATATGAATATTCTTATTTAAAACTAAGATTGTAAAGTGTGTTAAGGTTAATGCCATTATCAAGACAAATTTTCATCAATCCAAGGAAATCCACATTCCCCATTCTAATCCTCATAATAATACACCCATTCATGGTAAAACTTAAAATTAAGTGAATATGTTGGATTTAAAAGAGAATAAATTGGAGGAAAAGAAAAAAAATTTATAAGGAATGAAGAACAAGAAAGAAAGCTTATGAACTAAAGTTGAAAGATCGATGTACTTCTACTGCAGTTTGAGAATACAATTTGTAAAAGAAATAATAATTTATAAACCTAAGAATATGCAAAAAGATGTGTTGAAAATACTAAATTCCTAAAGTCTAGAAAATACTATTCAGTCCCAAAAACCATCAATTAAAGCATGGAATATACATTTAAACATGGGGAAAACAACCCAAGTAATATTTATTAAAAAGCCCTCAATCCAATTTCACACCCATCCATTAAAATTGCATGAATAATGATTAAATAATGCCACAATGTAAAATTTAAGTTGGGGAATGAGAAACATGCCTGAAATACACAAGAATTTGAAGAGAAATAGAAGTTTGGAGCTTGAACGATGAATTCTTTGTAAAACCCTTGAGCTTTCTTGGGTTAGGAGTTAAAGAAGAAAGGAATGGAGTTTGATCTTTGAACTGTGAAGAAAAAAGGTCACTTTGATGTTATAAATTCATTTAAGGGGTAAAAGTACCAAATGCCCCTCACCCCAAGAAAAAAAAATAAAAACTGGACGAAAAATACATAGCGGTATGGCATGCCACTATTGCAGAGGCTTACTGCCGCGGGGTCCCAAAATGGCCTCAAACCCCTTTTGAAAATCTCAAAACTTTCCCAAAACACCTTTTTAACAACCCTTAACATAATTTAAGTCAAAAATTGACATTAAGCTCATGGAATGGTTGAAAATAAATTCATTGAAATTTGTTTGCTGGGTCTTACACTCTCTTACCTCTAGGGCTTTTAGTGAAAGTTGACACTTGTAAAATAGGAGAAAAATCAGATTTGGACCATATATATATATATATATATTACCAGGGGTCCCTTCATCATGAATGTGGGCTTCAACTGGGATGACCCTTTGCGAGAGCGTCGGTCCACCATAATCACGAAGAAGGATGCCTAACCTACCAGAGGATACTCTTCATGAATGCAAAGACAAGCTCGTAAATCCAGCCAAGGTCATCAAGATCGTGGTTGCCAAATTGACTTGGCCTTCACAAATATGGACAAGACCTCACGAACATGAAGCCCATTCTTGGCGTGCACTAGCTGAACTTGGAATTTGCTAAGTTTCAAAGCGGACCCTCGGGATTCATTTCGAATACCATGAATGCAAATGAACTATGCTACTCTTCCAAATTTGACATTTCAAAATCAACAACACAATCGAAATTTCTATATGGGGTCATTTTAATGAAATATAAATCCCACACCTAATGGTTATTTTAACCAAAATCTACTCAATAGCCCAAAATGAGTCTGGAAGATCGAGACCCAATTTAGATCTAATAGAACTATCAAAATTGACATATGGTGTGGTTAACCTAAAGTTTAATACCAATATCCCATTCTCAACAATAAAAACTTAATAAAGAATTGGCTTTAAAAAGTAAATGAACTATTTGGTAACCAAACTGTCAGCTCCAATAACTCATAAATGACTTGGGCAAGCAATGGGAAAGCTCTAAATAGTGAAATAGAGTTGAAATACAGAAAATGACCAAGAGGGTTGTTAAAATATCCACTACTGAAAGGACTCTTATTCGTGAAAGTAAAGGATCAAAGTGTACCTGAAGACTCGAACAGTTGAGGATACTGGGCCCACATCTCACTCTTAATCTCTCACGTAGCCTTCTAGACTAGGTGGTGTCTCTACTATACCTTAACTACTGGAATCTCTCTTAAGCATAACCGATTCACATCTCTGGCCAATATGACAATTAGCTACTCCATGAAATTTAACCTCTCATCCAATTGAATTGAGTCCCACCAATGCATGTGAGACTCATCTCGGATATAATAACTAATTGTACCACAACCTTTATACACAATGAATAAAACTATAACTATAAGTCAAGGTATAGATTTGAACCTGAATCATCTCCATCATCACTGTACAAAATAAATAATCAACTAGAATAGTAATATGACATCTTATATCAAAATGTACCACAACCTTCATACACAATGAATAACTAATTTGGAAGCTTAAAGCAACATATATATAATTAGAATCACATAAATATAACACGCATAATAGTCATTAAAGCATAAAATAAAAGGACTTACCACTGCGTCCCATACCACCAGAGAGTTCACCAATAGATCAATTCCTCAATGCATCAAGAATATATATATATACACGACAAACTCACATTTACCATGGTTTCTACATTTACATTAACGGTAATTTTCTAAGTCCCATAATCATCATCAATTATCACAACTCGACACAACAAAACCAATGTAATCATAACCATAGTTATATAGTCAATTAGACATCTAACTCAATAATCTACTCATTTTAGTCTATATTACCTAACCACCATTTATTATCAGGATACAAGTTACTAGTCATCTTAAGGTCTCCAACCATTAGCCTAACCAATTCTTAATAGACCTCTTCTTGAGATAGAAACTAACTACCATTCATTAAATAGCCTACTTTCTCATCTAGTCAAGATGCACAACTAAACTATGATCACCATTTAACTACAAAGATTATTTCTAGTTACCATAGGTACTCCAACTATCATATAGAAAACGGTCACATATTATCAAACTCAATTATCTAACTTATTACTCAACGCCTCTTATTAGTTTACACCATAAATCTCCAAGTCAACACATAGGCAACCGATGATATCACCTACTAAGCACCAATATAACTAATCTTTAACAATGCTAGGTCTATTATATTCATTAGCCACTTAATCAACCATCACTACTAGCTACCCCACTTTAACCAAACAAGGTCTACCAACTAGTATTGTAGGCTTCTAGGGGTCTAGAAACATAACCACTTTATCTAACAACTAGCTATCATATAACCCATTTACTAGGGGAAAGTGCACAACCAAACCTTTATTTCAAACCAAATACATATACTAGATAAACCCTTAACTCTACACATGATTACAACTTCCAATTCGTCTTCACTCAATATTCAGCATATTCAACTTCTATTTACTATTTAGTATTAACAAGAGCCACGCCACTTAACTAGTGATTATTGGTAGAGAATTATAAATGACTTTCCAAGGAGAACATCATATCCTAAGTGCACACAAGGACTTAACCATACAATGACATAACCACAAATATAACAACATATTCATGTATACTTACCATATATAATATCACCATAACATTAGTATATCCTACGAGTCTATCGAGTACCATCATAACATCAATACCTCTTCTGGATTTACCAGGTATTACCACATCATCAATATATTTTCTGGATTCACTGACAACATCATAACATCAATTCCTCTTCCATATTTATTGGGTATTACCACATCATCTATATATCTTCTAGATTCATCGAGCATTATCATAACATCAATACCTCTTTTGAATTTACCAGGCAATATTATAACATCAATATCTCTTCTGGATTTACCAGGCATCATCATAATATCAATATGTTCTCCGAATTCACTGGGCATCATTACATCATCAATATATCCTCCAGATTCATCGAGCATCATTATACCATTAATAACCACCAAAAAAATAATAAATACATACATATGTAATCAAATCAATTGTAAGTACAACCTATTCACGAGATTACAAATCCAACTAATCGAGGTTCTAGGCTATAGGTCAAACATCACACTTTACAAGTTCAATAGACTAAGTGTTTCAACTAGTCTCAAGAATTATTATCTACCATTTCAACACTTGAGACCCCACCCAATCTTATCAAGATATCACAATTATACTACAAAAAAGCTCAATCTAACTACAAGTAAGCCTAACCTACCTTGAGTCCAAACAGCTCATGAACCAATTATCTTTTCTTTCCCTTTCCTTGGATCTTCTTCCACGAGCCAAGATATCAACACCATAATATATGCATTATTACAAGAATAACAACACCCATATTGGACCATTGTGCTATGGGTCCAAAATGACACCAAAACCCCCAAATGGATCCCACATATAGAAAATGAGTTTTTGAGACCAATCCATTGTTCAAATACCATTAGGGGGTTAAAGTCCTCAAGAAATTTGTGCAAAACAATCATATTTGGGGCTAAAATCAAGCCTCAAGCCATTAGGGGTTTTGGGTATAAGAATCAAGAAATCAACACCAATATTGAAGGAATCTTACCTTAGATTTGATGTTAACCAAGAAAATACAAAGTCTTTAAGCTCCCAATCAACACCCAACACATATTTTAAGTATTCTACACTCTATTAGGGTTATAAAGCTTAAGAGGGAAGCACAAATGACCAAATTTTGGCTAAAAGATAGATTTTAAATGGACTACTCCAACCCTCAAGATACGCGATCATGGACATGCACTAGGCTATGATCATACTCATTCAACCATAATCATTGTATCTCCATCCATGATAGGCAACGACTGAAGCTTGGAATTTTATCTTAACCTTTGACTAATGCCTCAGGATGCATTCAAAGTCTAATACAAGCTAATGGGAATGTAACCATATAGATTTCGACATTCTGGATGCGTTGGAAAAGTTGGATTTCCCATCCAATGTCATTTTACTAAAGTTTTTGCTCAGTGACCATTTGGGCCTAACGAAGACTTCTAAATGGGGATATGGTTCTAAAAATCAAATAAACTATTAGGCGATCAGATTATCCATTCCAACAAGCCATAAATGACATGGGAAAGATATAGGAAATATCTAATGGAAAAAATAAGAAGGAACACAGAAAATGACCTAAAAGGTTATTACACTAGATCTATAAGTTGCTAATTAAGATATTTGGCCTTAAAGAGGGCCAGTGAGGCCTGCTACTAGACCCCTAAATTTCATACAAAGGTGGTTTCTACCTAAAAGCTAGACTAAGGCCTCTATTACTACTATAAGGTGATAAATAAGTCTTAAGTCAAAAATTTAACTTAAGGGAAGGAGGAATGGGTCAATTCTACCTAAAATAGCTCTCTAACTAGCTGTATATTCTAAATTTTCAATAAACATGCAACCAAGCCATAACTTCCAACCTAAATCAATCATAATGCCATTTAATATCATAATGAAGCTTAATCTATGAGGAAAGTAAGTCTAGCCAACCTAGACACTGATGAATGCTTGAGAAAGTTCTCTAAATTAGAGATTTTCCCTTCCAAGAAACCTCTACGAAAAGCCACACTATAATAATAACAATTTACACATTATATGAGAATAACAGTACCCAATTTCATATAAATATTTCATGTCCAAAATTAAGCTAGAAATCTCATGTGGGGTTAGTGAAGAGTATGTTAAGTAGGAAAGCTAGAATTAGCATGTCCACCATAATAGTACCCATATCACAAACATGATGGCTAGTTAAGTTGGCCTTCGCAAACGTGGCCAAGGTCATCACGATCATGATAGCCAAATTTTCTTGGCCCTTACAAATGTGGCCAAGGCCTTACAAACACAAAGACCATTTTTGGCCTTCACCAGCTAATGGTGCACCAGTTGAACTTTGCATTTGCCAAGTTTTTAATCAAACCTTATGTTTCATTTGGAATCACATAAATTCAAATAAACTATGATACTCTACCAAATTTGATATTTTGAACTCAATTGTTCCATTAAAATGTGCATTTGGGGTAATTTCATTGATATATAGGTCCCCCATCCAATGTTTATTTTAACAAAAATCCACCCAATATCCGAAAATGAGTTTGGAAGCCCAAGATCCAAACCAAAGGTCCCTTAGCCTATACTCAATGTTTTGAATCTAACAAAACTATTAAAATTGGCATATAGGGCCGTTAACCTAAATTTTAAGCCTAATACCAATTCTCAATAGTAAAAACAATATAAGATATTGGCTCTAAAAAACAAATAAACTATCCGATAGCTGAACTGTTAGCTTCAGCAAGTCATAAATGACTTTGGCAGCTATGAGATAGCACTAAATAATGAAATAATGTGAAAATATAGAAAATGACCTAGAAGGTCATTACAATCACTCTCTATTAACTCTAGACACACTGTCCAACTACTTCTCTCAAACACCAACTAACCTTTAACAATATAGTTAACCTTCATCTTTTCAGAATCTTCAACCTTAAAATTTCGGCCAATCTTAACCGTGAAAGAAAAATCATAAAACCTAACTTTTCATAAAAGAAACAACTTTGGGGGGAGATCAAATCTATATCATCAAAAGCGTAAAATCAATCATAATTTTTCAAAATAAACTTTCCTAGAGAAAGTTGTCAAAATTAAAATAAGTTTACACATCACATCGCCATGACAACATTTCAGCAAATCTATAATGCTGAAACTAGAAATCCCAAAAGCACATAATTCATAAAGTTCCACCACCATAGTATTTTGTCAAAACTAGTGGCAGAGCATCCTTTACTTAACTAATTTAAAATATAAATTTTAAATCAAGAGACCTAAAAAATACATAGACTAGACAATCTTCGTAGTGGATTATAACTTGTTAGATCATTGCTCCATGAATCACTCAATAGTTGACAAATTAAAGAATAAGTAGTTGTCTTTGTCGTGGAGAGAAAATCAAATCATGTCCAATCATGATTTTTTGAACCCAAATTTAAGGAAGAGATAAAATCTATATTTTTTAAAGATTTTAACAAAGATCAGTAGAAGGGAGATGTCAATTCACCAGTCAATACCGACTGTAGTGTTGATGATGGAACAAAGGAGAAACGAGTGACAGAAGTAGGTTAGGTAATTCTATTTTTTTGACTGGAATAGAGGACAAGAAGTTATGAAGATTTTTTGTAGGAAAATATTTAAAAATATTCATTAAAAGGGGCGAGTTTGGTGTAGTAAAGTCTGCATAAGTGGGATGTGTTATGTATCAAGTTCTAAGGAAAGAGAAAATGTAAATTATGGGATTGTGTGTAATTATTTGAAAGATGTGAATAATTAATCTTAATGAAAAGGTTACTTGAGGAATTTTATTATTTGCAATTAAGTTTTTCTATCAATTTGAGTAGAGTTATCAAAATGGGCTTGGCCCCTAAGGTCAACCCAATTCAACCCTTTAATTAAGCGTAGTTGGGCTATGTTTTTAAGACCTTTTAGAATTAAGGCTTGTGACCCAGCCTTACTTGGCTCGTTTGCCTCATAGGCCCAACACCCAGCCTCAGAGGTCAACTCATGAACATAAAAAATAATTATTTAATATATTTATTAATAAAATAAAAATTTAAATTAACTAGTAACTAAAGTCTAAACAATGTAACATAAAAGAGGAAAAAGTACCAAAATACATTTTTGTTTAGTTTTAACATATCTGGACAAAAATGCTCTCTAGAAAAAATCCAAAATCTAGAATCTACCGCTAACTAATATGACCACGACCACTACTAGTGGAAGTCTTCTACTAGGTATATTTCCACCATTACAAACCAAAACCAACCATAAACCAGTAGTTACAACCCAGCCCAAACCTATCACCCCATAATATGTAAATCTTCTTAAACCAAAACCTATCCTCATAAATATCCCTAAAGTACCACCTAAATTGGTCATTATGTTACATGGTGAACCAAACAACATAAGGAAAGCATCAGAAGTTTAAAATCTTATCATTCTAAAGAATTTAAAATGTGACATAATAGAAAAGTTTTCATATAAAAAACCAGACATCAAGGAATTGAGGATAGTCTTTCCAACACAATATGGAATCAAGGGACAATGTACAATATGAATAGGATGGACAAGTTCATTTGATGCCCTTAGGGAATATAGAGATATGCAAAATATGGATGGACTGCACAAGGCATCACAAGAATCTAAAGATAAAACAAGGGAATAGGTTAATTAGAGCTTTTGAAAAATCAAAGATAAGTCACCAATAAAGGAGAAATAGGAAAAGAGTAACTTGTAAGCAAAGAGTATTCAGAAGGTAAGCAATAGGAAAGACTATTCAGAAGAAGTTAATGAAGACCTAGTTATGTCAGAAGTAGAGAATAATATAGTAGTGACATTGGCAACACAAAGTTATACATAGATTAAAGCAATCAATAAAAGAGGGTAGAGAGATGATATAAAGGATCTAGAGTAAAACATCAATAATGTAGCCAATGATGGGGGCTAAGTACATTGACAAACTTAAAGCAAGCCATGGGAAGTAAAAGAATAAAGTATTGTGGAAAATATTGCTTCATGAGATATGGCTAGACAAACATGAAGTACACCCTCCAACATTAATAAATCTCAATGAATGCACCAATTTGGAATATCAGGTTAGTGAATACCCAAATGCTTTCACTAAACAAATCACCTTATAGAAGAGACATAGTTTTACTTTGTGAGACTAATGAAACCCTTTCAAGATAGTCAAAATCTAGAAGATTATAGAAGAAAGTTAGAGATGAAACATGCAAAGTTAAATGTTAATGGAAAGATATGGTCATTTATGGGTGCATAAATAGAGTACAATTGTAACTCTATGAATCTAGTATCTGGAATTCTACGTGGTGTCCATGACTCCAAAGGACCACAAGCTAACCCATGACTGATTTCTGTTAACTGAGAACTAAATAATAGTAATAATATCATAAATATAGAAACATGAACTAAAAGGCCATAAGGTTCAATACTATTATATAACTGAAAAATATGGTATAACAATACAAAAACAACTGAGATAATTGTGTAAACATACTGTAGTCTGAAAGCTTCTAAACTATCTGAATAAGGAATTGATAGGACATGTCCCCAGCTAACTCTAACTACTAAAATAAAAACTAAAAATTAAAATAGTAATGTGATCATCATGTCCTCAAAGGATGAGGACTCACTGCTAACTCTGATTGCTAAACTGGGATGCTACTGGTTCTCTGGAGCTCATGCTTCTAAACCTATAGTATAAGACACCATAGCGCAAATGCGTCAGTACTTTGAATATACTAGTATGCAAGTAAGGTAGGCTAAATGCAATAGGTTCAGATGCATGAATAATACTAACTGACTGACTAACATGAACGTGAGAATACATGCATGTATATGTAACTATAATTGAGATTATGATAGGACTAAATATTGAGTTCTGACTACTGAGTCTACTGACATTGACATCTGAGTCACTAACGAGTGAGAAACTAATACTATATTATTGAATACTGAGGGTCTGATACTATGTTACTGATACATGGATAGCTGTGTTTGACAGTTTTGATTATGAAGAACTGGCCTGGTTGACTGTATCTGACAGTCATGAAGTTGAATGCTTATAACATAAGTTCTGATAAATGATATAACTGATAACATGAGTGATTTTATCTGACAGTCTTGAATCTAATGGAACAAATGGAGTTTTGTACTATATCTGATTAACTGAATCTGAGATCAATCCTATCTAGCGGGTGATCTTTAAATCTGATAATACCGTTATTGATTGACCATAGTTGAGATCAGTTCTATCTAGTAGGTGATCCTAGAGTCTATTTATAATGATAAGGAGTGACTGTATCTGATAGTCCTAAATCTATACTACTGAGCTGAATTGACTATATTTGATAGTCCTAATTCTGTAACTAAAACTATGGGATGTATTCATCTAACCGACATGACAAATACTAAGCTAACTGGGGTCCAACCTATAATCCCAGCTAGAAGGGTGTCAATATTGCACAATTGGTAAAGAGAACTGCTGTGGAGTCGATCCTAATCTAGCGGGTGACTCCTGGGATCAGTCCTTTATGTTTAAATGCGCTAGCGGGTGATCCCTGAGTATATCAGTCCTTTCAAATGGGTGACATCTCATACCTACACTGGCTACGTAATTCTGGAACTTAGGGATTGGTTCTAGGGATCTTAGTCCTATCTAGCAGGTGAGTCCCCATCCCTAGGCTCGCTCGATGCTGAATTTTACTCCCATCTGAAAGACGCTGAACTAATTAACTGAACTAAAATGATACTATTGGTATTGTCTAGTGAAGCTAAACTAAATTTATTAAGTTTCGTTGACTGAAGAAATGTACTGAGTTCTGAGGACTGACTGAGAATATTGAAGTTACTGAGATAACTGAGCTACTGAAATTATTGAGATTTTTGAGATTTCCTGAGTTGCATGACTGATTGAGTTCTATGGATCATAGTTTGATTGAGAAGATCATGAAAACATAACAAGGCTCTAGGCACACAACTAAATTCTTGGGTACAAGTACCCCCAAGACTCGATGAGAAGAAACTGACATAGCATGGCTTACTTGAACACATGACCAACAACACAATTCATAATTCATATATTGAAGAACTTCATCAAATATATGATATGCATAAGCTTGTACATACATAGGGATTTCATGATATCATACTAGTTGGGAATTATTCCTTCATCTAGGCATTTAATCATACACATGGTATACATAGCACATGTAGACAATGTTATACAATAATTAATCAGCATGATTCATCTCTAATATCATTATCCTAGGGTTTATTTATAGGTTCACATAAATATACATCTGTACAAATTGATTTCATATAAAATTGATCACCCAACATGGATTTGAATTTAATTGATCATTCTCAACATAAACAAAACAAATCCAACCTGAAATTCATAAAGAAATCCATAAACTTAAACTTAGAAAAGAGATTCTTAGGCTTCATGGATGAAAGGAGTCCATGAATGAACACTACGCATACCTTAGTTCGTTATTTTGTGAAGATTAATGGTGAAGCCTTCTTGAATTTGAATCTCCAATAGAAACCCTAGATTTTTCTTGAGACAAAACCTGAGAGAAAGTAGTATATTTTGGGTGAAGAATGGTTAAATCACGTGTTATTGGGTCTAAATAAGGGTAGGAAATTGACCTTTTTAACCCTTGGATGCATATTTAACTTTTGAGAAAATTTTCCGATTTTTATCCTTGGCGCGACACACCACTATCGAGCCAAGTCATTGGATAGTGACAAATAGGAAATTGCATGATGGCGCGATGCAGAAATATTGAGTTGCCACCTTGTCTGCAACCTAGAAGTTTGGTTCGATGCGCCACTATTGTGGAGAAACACTGGAAATTGATAATTTCCATTTGAACTATCTCCACGACGCGCTGAAGGCTCAGGTCATATACTGTCTCACTAAAAAGGCTCTAATTCTTCACCTGGGTGTCAGATTTAGGAGAATTTGGTATCGATGGAAAGCTTATTCGATGAAAATCTTGAAAATACCACGTGTACAAAAGTGGATTCATCTTTCAAAGAAAAATTCTAACATTCTTGGGAAATATTTCAAGCTAGGAAAAGTATGGGGCATTAAAACAGTTCTAGTTGATGAAGAACAACAAATTACAATAAAGTTTTAGAGTTAAGGACAAAGGATTAAGGTAATAGTAACTTTATGATCAATTCATTTATATATAAAGGATTCTATTATGGTAATCTCTCTATAATTTGGCAGAATCTCTGCAGCTACCTTGGCTAGTGGGAGGAGATTCTAATTTCAACTATATTGGAAAAAAAATCAAAGGGACTACTAGTTAGAGATGCAGAAATGAGATATTTCACTCATTGTATTAGTGTGTTTAATTTGGAAGAGAAAGGATTCAAAGAAATCAAATATACATAGTGGAATAGAAGAACTCATAAGGATTACAACTAAAAAGCTTAGATAGAATTCTTTGTAATGATTTGATACACAACAATTTTCTAGTGATGAAAGTGGAGAATTTAATAAGGAGTGTCTAAAATCACTTACCACTTCTGCTTACGTTTAGATCTATCAATGAAGAAGTGATAAGGCCTTTCAGATTCATAGTTTTTGGCTAAAAGAGAATTCATTCAACGAAGGTGTAAGGTATCACTGAAAGGTAGACTTTAAAGGTAATCCTTTTAACGTATTTCACTAGAATTTCAAAAGGCTTATGAAAGTTGTAAATTAGTAGAGTAAAAAAAATATTTAGGAATATTTTCCTCGAGATAGCAACACTTGAGAAAATTTAAAAAGTATAGAAGATACAATTTAAAGTGGATTTATCTGTGTCTAATAGGGAGAAACTGTACAAAGCTTAAGAAGATCTAAAAAAATAAATCCATAAGGATGAAGAATTTTGGAAACAAAAGCCAGGAATGGAGTTGTTCAAGGATAGGGAGAGAAATACTAAATTCTTTCGCACAATTATGAAAGGAAAGAGAAGTAGGTTAAGGGTTAAAAAAATTTATGATACAGAAAGAGAATGGCTAAAGCAATAGATTGATATTGTAGAGGTAGTAATGGAGTTTTTCAAAATTAATTCAGAAAGTAAGAAGATAGTACTAATTTTGATAGATTTTCTACTATAGAGGAACTAAAACAAACAATTATGGGAAAGGACATTTTTAGAATGGTAGGTCCTTTATTTTGTGGGACGGAATTACCTAGATTTATAATTCATGCAAATCTAGTTGTCCGACCAAAAAAGTTAGTGGTGAACACCATTTTATGATATAAGGCCCATCCCATTGAGTAACTTTTTTAATAAGATTTTCTCAAGGATCATCCATGAGAGATTTAAAGTGTTACTATTTGATATCATCTCTAGAATAGTCTAGATTTGTCCAAGGAAAAAGTAAACTGTTACATATTAAGAAGTAAACCTCCTAACTTTGTTATTAAACTAGATATGATGAAAGTGTATGACAAAGTGAAATAATTTGTACCTTACAAAACTCATGAAGAAGATGAGACATGGAGAAAAAAATAATAGAAGTGGTGTATAAATTGTTCAAAAATAACTAGCATTGTATCTTGTTAACTGGGAACCAAAGGGATTCTTTCCCTAAAAAAGAGGCTTAAATCGGGTGACCCTTTTTCACCAACTCTATTCATATTAGTAGCAGAGGTTATGTCAAGAGATCTAAATACTTTAATGTAGAAGAAAGAATTCAAATGTTTGTGATGCCTTAATGCAAAAGAAAAAATTGAGGCATGTGATTTTCAGTACCAAATGATCAAGAATAATTTTGATGAGATGGTTTCCAAAGAAGAAGTGGGTGAGATTACTTTTGAGTAATTCTTGTCAATTTTCAAACCAATCTAGCCAAAATAATAAAGAATGCCAGAATTGAAGAAGTGATACTAGAGTTGCAAGGAAAAAGCAATCAAATTCTTTGAGAAGATTCTAGTTCATTTTGATGTGAGAATGTCAAGAAAAATACAAATTTAGTAATAGAGAGGTTTAAACATCAGCCCAATCATTTTTCAATGTCGTGATTAGTGGACATAAGGAAAATTGCAATAACCGAAATAATAAAGAGTTTTACAAATCAAGAACAAAGTCTCTACATTTTGGAGTTTGTCATTCTAAGAGAGAAAAATAACATTCCTCACTTGAAGGCTAAGAAATCCATAAAGTGATGTTTAACAAGTGGCCTATTGATCTTCTCACTAATGCCTTGTAATGACCTAAACCTGATACCCGGAATGCTACACGGTGCTCATGACCCCAAAGGACCACAAGCTAACCCATGATCGATATTTGTACCTATATACTACATAAAACACTAAATAATGCATAAATGTAAACTAAAAGGCTGTAAGGTTCAAAACTTAACATAATATGAATAATATAACATCTGTGTGGGGTAATAGGATACCTAAAACAAAAATTAAAAATATTAAAGTCTGAAACATGATAGTCTAGAAAGCCTCTAACTAACTGAACTGTCTGAGTAAGGAGCTGATGGGATATGTCCCCAACTAAATCTAACTAATAAATTAATTAATAAGATAATAGGGAATAATCATGTCCTTGAAAGATGAGGACTCACTTCTAAATTTATATGCAGATATCTGGAATCTACTGTTGCTCTAGAGCTCATGTCTTTAAACCTATGGTATAAGACACCATAGCGCAAATACACCAGTACTTTGAATGTACTGGTATACATGTGAGGTAGGCTGAATGCATGGGGTTCATATACATGAACAATAATAATAACTGACTAACTATTAAGAGTGTGAGAATACATACATGATACACAACAACTGACACTAATACTGTGATAACATGATTACTGAATCAGAATATAACTAATAACATGAGTGACTATATCTGACAGTCCTGAATCTGATGGAACTATTTGAGTTCCGTACTGTGTTTGAGTTGACTTTATTCGATAGACCTGAATTCTAAAGAACCATTTGAGTCCTTTTACTGAGACTGATATTGATACTGTGGGAGGTAGTCATCTAATCGACATGCCCTAAATGACGCATTATACCTGAATTGGGGTCCAATCTATGCCCTGATTGGAAGAGTGTTAATACTGTGCCACTTGTAAGGACAACATGTGAGTAACCCTAATATAACAGGTAACTCTAATGAGAATGGTGGGAACCCTCATATAGCAGGTTAAGCCACCTTATCTACCCTCATATAGCAGGCTATAATATCTTAACCTATGCTAGTTATATAGTTCTAGAACGAAAGGATTGCTTCCAAGAATCACACCATCATATAAAAGGTGAGTTCCCATCCTTAGTTTCACTTAGTGCTAATTTCTACTCCCATCTGAAAAGATACTGAACATGATTTACTGAACTGAACATGGACTTAGTTACTGAATTCTGTTGACTGATGAAATATTACTGATATTTATAAACTGACTGAGTTCATGAGATCATGGAGATTTCTTGAGTCATAAGATTGTGTGAATTCTAAGGATTCATAGCTTGATTGAGAGTATCGTGAAAACATGACATGACTCTTGGCACAAAACTAACATTTCGGCTGCAAGTACCCCCAAGACTCGATGGAAGGAAAACTCACCAAGCATAACTTACTTGAATATATAACAAACATCATAATTACATTTATAGAAGCATTCCATCAAAACATGTGATAGGCATAACTTGTACATACATAGGGATTTCATGATATCATACTAGTTGGGCATTGTTCCTTCATCTAGGCATTTAATCAAACACATGGTAGGCATAACACATGTAGACAACATTATACAACAATTAATCATCATGATTCATCTCTAATTTCATCACCCTAGGGTTTATTCATAGGTTCACATGAATATACATCTATACAAATCGATTCCACATAAAATTGATCACTCAACATGGATTAAAATTCAATTGATCATTCTCAACATACACAAAACAAATCCAACATGAAATTCATAAAGAAATCCATAAACCTAAACTTAGAAAAGAGATTATTTGGCTTCATGGATGAAAGAAGTCCATGAATGAACACTACACATACCTTAGTTCGTGATCTCGTGAAGATTGATGGAGAAAATTTCTTGGAATTGGATCTTCTATGAAAACCCTAGCTTGTTCTTGAAAGCTTTTTGAGAGAAGAGAGTGTATTTTGGCTGAAAAGTGGCTGAATCACGGGTTAAAGGACTTAAGTATGGGTGGGAAGTTGACCTTTTTAACCCTAGATGCGTCATTTAATTTTAGTAAAATTTCTCGAATCGGACCCTTGGCGCGACACGGTACTATCACGCCATATCACTGGATTTTGACAATTGGTAAATTAAGTGATGGCGTGATGCGGCGCCAGTGCGTTGCCTCTTCTTTTACGACCTGGAACTTTGGCGCGACATGGAGGAAATCGTGCTAAGATACTGGAAAAGGATAATTCAGAATTTGGGCCCTGGCGCGATGCGCCCTAATTATAGACCCCTACTATAATTGGCTAAATGCCATTTGCTCTTGTGGCGCGGGGCGTGCCACTGACTAATATGGCACCATTTTACAAAGAGAAATTTAAATAGTCGTAACTACTGACTGGGTTATTGATTTTGGGCGAATATTATATCGATGGAAAGCTTACTGAATTTCCCACTTAACAAAAAGTGAAAATCTTGAAAATTCCTTATGAAATAGTCATCATTCAATTTAAAAGATAATAATATGCATTTATGGGATGGAATTAGCTAGGAAAACGTATGGGGTATTACAATATCTCCCTCTTAAGAATATTCATCTTCGAATAAGACTGACTGAGAGAGGAGAAAAGACAACTGATGTATATGCTGAACATGAATAACTGGAATATTATCTTGTGACTATCTGACTGATAAGCTACATATATAATACTGAACATACATATCTGATACATGTGTAACTGATTCTTGAATGCATGGCTGAGTGTTATAAAGAACTAAGATTCTTACCATGAGAATGCATATCTGATGCATAATTACATATATAAACTGATACATGAGTGCATGACTGAATATGAAATGGTACTTGGTACCAAGTTTCTAATGGAAACATGAGCATGAAGCTGCATACCAAGTTTGTGATGAACACTGAACATGAAATTGAGTAAGCTTATGGAGAACTGTTACCTTGAGCTTGATTTGAGTTGGCGAAGAAGAGGTGTGGATACTTGGTACGCATGTATGCCTCTGCTTCCCAAGTAGCTCCCTCGACGGACTGATCTCGCCAAAGAACTTTAACTAGAAAAACTTCTTTATTCCTCAATCTATGTGTTTGATAGTCTAAGATTTCAATTGGAATCTCTTCATAAGAAAGAGTGTTTTGAACATCAATGCTTTGAATAGGGACTACAATTGATGGGTCACCTATGAACTTCTTGAGCAAAGAGACATGAAAGACTGGATGAACTGAGCCTAGATCTAAAGGCAATTCAAGCTCATAGGCTACTTTGCCAAAGCGACTGAGAATCTTGAACGGACCAATATATTGGGGACTGAGCTTTCCCTTCTTGGCAGATCTCTTCACTCCCTTCATGGGAGAGATCTTTAGATAGACAAGATCAACAATCTCAAACTTGAGATCTTTTCTACGAATATCTCAATAAGACTTCTGTCGGCTCTGAGCAGCCCAGAGTCTTTCCCTAATCTACTGGACTTTTTCTAAGGCATCGAACCAACCAATTAGAGATCTACATCTCCTACCTTAGAATGATTCGAATGAAGCCATCTGAATACTAGAATGATAGTTGTTATTGTATGTAAAGTCAATCAAAGATAAGTGGTCATCCCAACTATAATGCCCTAATTTTCTAAACCGGAATGCTACACGGTGCTCATGACCCCGAAGGACCACAAGCTAACCCATGAATGATATCTGTACATGTAACTACATAATATACAGATAAAATGTGAAAACCTGAACAAAGAGGGTGTAAGGTTTAATCTTGAATAATAAAATATCTGAAATAAGGTGGTATCACAGAACCAAAACAAAATTGAAAATACTAAAGTCTAAATCTGAAAACTCTATAATCGTCTGAAAGCCTCAAAATTGTCTGAATAAGGAGTTGAAGGAACATGTCTCCAACTAACTCCCTAAACTGAAAATAAACTAAAACACTGGAATAATAAATGTAATGATCATGTCCTCGAAAGATGAGGACTCACTGCTTACTGAACTTCTACTACTGATCTAGAATCTGCACCTCAGAACCTATGGTGTAACATAAAAAAAAAACACCATAGCGCAAATGCGTCAGTACAACTAAAGTACTGAGTATACGTGGGGGTAGGCTAAATGCATGGGGTTTGTATTCATGAATATGATGACTAATATGAACGTGAGAATACATACATACATACATACATACGTAACTGCTACTGAACTTATGGAGATACTGACTACTTGAGTTTGAACTCTAACAATATGAGTTTCATGATACTGAGATACTGAATGACTGATAACATGGATAACTGTATCTAACAGTCCTAATTCTGGGGAAAACTATCTAAGTTCCAAACTATATCTGAATATCTAAGTCAGAGATTAGTCCTAGCTAATGAGTGATCACTGAATTTGATAATGAGAATACTCGACTGAATATGAGATTGAGATCAAGCTTGTTTGTCGGGTGACCTCTAGATCTAATAATAAGCATCTGAATATGTGACCAAAGCTATCTCATGGGATGGTCCAGGAACCAATGGAACTATCTGAGTTACTTACTGAGATCGATGACTATATCTGATAGTCCTGATTTCTAATTTCTACTCTGAAGACTGATATTGAAATTGTAACTGTAACTGTGACTGTGGGAGGTAGTAACCTAACTGATATGCCCCGATATTATATTGGTGGGGTCCAATCTTTTCCATGATTAGAAAGGTGTCAATACCGTGCCATGGGTAGAGACCTCTACTATGGTCAAGCCTTTCTGACGAGTGACCTTGAACAGAAAATCAAGCCTAAGGTAATATAATAGTCAAGTATAGCCTTAATATGATGGGTAACTACTGTCTTGCACTGGCTATGCATTTCTAGAGTACAGGGATTGCTGCTAATGGCTTTACCTTTATAACGGGACAAACCACCATCCCTGCACTCACTCGGTGCTAGTCCCTACTCCCAACTGAAAGACTCTAAAAAGATTAACTGGGCTGAACTGACTAATTGAACTAAACTAATTTATAAACTGTTTAACTGAGCTGATAATATTTTCTTAGCTGAACTAAGCTGAATTCACTGAGTTCCGTTGACTGATGGAAAAACTACTTGAGATCTGAGGTCTGACTGAGAGTACTGAAACTACTGAACTACTAAGATTTCTGAGTTTTTTTTTGAGTCACGTGAATAACTGAAATCTATTGAGCATAGCTTGACTGAGGATATCTTGAAACATGACACTAGCTCTAGGCACAAAGCTATAGTTTTTGGGTACAACTACCCCCAGGACTCGATGGAAGGAAACTGACACACATGACTGAATTTATCATAAGAGTAGAGTCCACAATTCACAATATCATAAGTAAGGATTTCATAATAAGAATGATTCTCAACAAACTATCAAATGATCGGGAATGGACACAACATGTATATACTTGCATGGCTTCAATAACATGGTCATTCCATATCAACAACACAATGAGCATCTCATACAACATCTTCAATTCAAGACAAGAGCATGGGGGATCACATTGAACATAAACTTAGAACATGGAATAGTCATTTAGGACTTATTATATCATAAAATCATGATTTCTATTCCCTTAGGTATTTTCACAAACATATTACATGCACATCTTTGGCATAGGTGGATTCATCAAGATTACAAATATTCAACTACAAATTTCACATAATTATACATTAAATACCACCATATCCTTACACAAAACATACAAAGATCCCATCTTAGGCATCATCAAACTCCAACCACATAAACATCAACCACCAACAACATAAACATCATAATACATAATTAAGAATATGGTTTTTGAGCTTCATGGATGAAAGAAGTCCATGAATCAACTCACCCATACCTTAGAAGGAAGATTCTTGATGATTGACGGAGGAATTTCCTTGAAATTGGATCATCAAGCTTAATGATGCAACCCTAGCTGTTTTTCTCTTTTAGTGCTCTTGGATGATGAAATTAAGATATTAGTAGGGTTGTAATGTAATTAGGAGCTATATATTTCATAGGATTAAGTTTTGGGACGTGTAAGGAGTGTTAAAAGACTTAATTACCCTTAAAATAACTCAAAACGGAGTGTTTAAGTCACTTGAAATCATAAGATATGCGACGCATATGATATCGTATATATTTACATAGGCGCCGCACATGATATCGCCTAAATTTACATAGGCGCCGCATATGATATCGCCTAAATTTACATTGGCACCGCATATGATATTGCCTATATCTATATAGGCACCGCATACGCTATCACCTATATTTACATAGGCGCCGCATATGCTATCGCATATGCTTTCTTATGGCCATGTGCGATTGGTTAGGCGACGCACTCTACTTCGTAAAGCCATAACTCCTAGCTCGAGTGTCGGATTTTGATGAAATTGGTATAGTTGGAAAGATAATTAAATTCTCTATAATTTGGTGGGTAGAAATATGCAGAAATACCACATTAATATTGAGTTATACTCGTTCAAATATGAACCTTATGAAATCAAACACTAAAACTTGATGGATTCAAAAACTCTTAGCTTGTATTACCTTAAGTGACTCATATAAACATGCTTAACCCATCATAAGCTATCTTATCACTAGGATACTCATTGTAAGTCATGTACTCAAGTATGAATCACAGGATTGGAGATTTCATATATAGGAAAAATGGTTCATCTCCTAGCTTAGAAACATACGGGGTATTATAATATCTCCCCCTTGGGAACATTCGTCCTCGAATAGAAATTAATTAAGGTGGGAGAGATGATAAGATGAAGTACGTACAAGACATACACTACTGAAATATGGGTTCATGACTGACATGACTGAAAGCTGAGCACAACATACTAAACATGCATATCTGATACATGGGAAACTAATTGATGAATATAAGACTGAGGATTCTAATAAAGTGTGTTTTCTCAAAATGAGAATGCATATCTGATGCATAACTGAAATGCTGAATCCATGCATATCTGATGCATGATTACATGAATGAAATGATATATAAATGTATGAGTGAAGATACTGATAAATAGTACTTTCTCCACTGAACACATATATCTAATGCCTGAATATCTGACTGAGCCAACTCTTGAAAGCTTGAGTGATTATGCCATGGCACTTGATAACTAATCTATAAGGGGAACATGAAAGCATCAATAAAAGGTGGGGTATCTCCCCCTTGGGACATTATATCCCTCTAGGAATATTTACCTTGCTGAGATACTGGGGTGATGCACAGGGCATCTACGAACCAGAACATAACTAAACATTGGAGAGCTGAGACTAATGCATGATGCATGAACTAAACTAGACCTGTTAATGTTACTGACTAACTCATGTGGAAGCATAATCTCAAATGATTGGAAGATATCTAACAATGCATACAATGATCATGAAAAACTTATAACATACCCAAATCTAGGTTGGGGAAACTTTTTGGATCATGGTAAGTCTGGAGTGAATAGAGTCGATTCTAACGCTGACTACTATTGGTGCTGGGATTTGTGGCCTGCTCACGCGAATCTTTACCTTTCTAAGCTAAAACTCTATAGTCCCGCATTCTGTGGCCTGGCTTACAACACCCAAAACATACTTGACTATTAGCTCTACATACACTTAGATGACTCTTACCACACTCTCCATAAAGTAGATAAGTGCGCTCACTTCTAACACTATTATGGGCTTTGGATCCTGGCGCCCCACCATGACTAACATCTTTAAAGTTAGGTGTGGGCACACTAGCTGAAGATGGAACAGGGGCTGAATTTTCCTGATTATGGTGAGAACGATTACCACCCTGTGACCCAGCTAAAGAAAAGATATATCTACTTGTTTTGAATCTCTTATTAGATCTTTTCCTCTCCTTAGACTTATCTGCCTCTATCTGTTGAACATGCATCATTAACCTAGCAAGGTCTATGTACCTATTGAGCATAGCTGTTCTACACTATTTCAATACTAACCTGGACACACCAGTCACAAACTTACTCATACTCGCTCTGGGGTCAGCTATAGAGTCAGGACCATACTTAGCTAACTGGTTGAACTTAAGACAATACTCCTTCACTGTCATAGAGCATTGTCTCAAGTTCATAAACTCTTCTACCTTAGATTCTCTCATCTCCAATGGGAAAAACTTAGCTATGAAGGAATCCTAAAATATCTGCCAAGTCATGGGAGTTACATCTTCCCCTCTACTCTTCTTCCATAACACTACCCAATCATGAGCAATATCTTTCAGCCTATAGGATGCTAATTCCTTACTCTCCTCCTCTGACACATGCATGATTTAGGTGATCTTCTTTACCTCTTCTAGATATTGTTGTGGGTCCTTGCGTGTTACTGAACCAAAGAATTCTGGAGGGTTTATTCTCATAAAATTTTTAATTCTGGCTGCAGCTAAATCCCCATCTTACTGGGGTGGGGCTGCAGCCTATCGGTTGCCCTGAACACTAGTGGTCACAGCCTGGGTTAGCGCCTGAAAAACTGCCCAAAATTCTACATGTGACACATTCTCATTCAAAGGATCTGCGGACTGCGGGGCTGACTGATTCCCTGTTCTCTCCTTAGGAGGCATGTTCTGCAAACAGAAGAGGAATAAGGATTAAACTGAGAGTTCAACTTAAGATTTTGCTCACTAGCATGATATGAGTACTGAAAGAAGGGAAACTATTCCTAAAACATCTTATAGCCTCCTGTACATAAATATGGCGCACAACACACCCATGTATACGACACTACTAGATGTGACTTTCAGACTTACTAGGACTCTATTGAACCTTAGGCTCTGATACCAAGTTTGTAACGCCCCTATTTTCTGAACCGGAATGCTACATAGTGCTTATGATCCTGAAGGACCACAAGCTAACCCATGACTGATATATATACCTGTAACTGCATAATATACATATAAAATGCGGAAACATGAACAAAGAGCGCATAAGGTTCAATCTTAAATAATAAAATATCTGAAATAAGGTGGTATCACAGTACCAAAACAAAATTGAAAATACTAAAGTCTAAATCTGAAAACTCTATAATCATCTGAAATCCTCTAAACTGTCTGAATAAGGAGTTGAAGGAACATGTCTCCAACTAACTCCCTAAACTAAAAATAAACTGAAAAACTGGAATAATAAATATAACAATCATGTCCTTGAAAGATGAGGATCACTGCTTACTACTACTGCTGATCTAGAATCTGCACCTTAGAACCTATGGTGTAACATAAAAAGAAACCATCATAGCGCAAATGCATCAGTACAACTAAAGTACTGAGTATACGTGGGGGTAGGCTAAATGGATGAGGTTTATATGCATGAACATGCTGACTAATATAAATGTGAGAATGCAAACATACATACATACATAAGTAACTGGTACTGAACTCGTGGAGATACTAACTACTTGAGTTTGAACTCTTACAACATGAGTTTCGTGATACTGAAATACTGAATGACTGATAACATGGATGATTGTATCTAACAGTCCTAATTCTGGGGAAAACTATCTGAGTGCCAAACTATATCTGAACAGCTAAGTCTAAGATCAGTCCTAGCTAACGAGTGATCTCTGAAATTAATAATGAGAATACTCGACTGAATCTGAGATTGAGATCAAGCCTGTCTGTCGAGTGACCTCTAGATCTAATAATAAGCATCTGAATATGGGACCAAGCCTATATGACGGGATGGTCCAAGAATCAATGGATCTATTTGAGTTCCTTACTGAGATCGATGACTGTATCTAACAGTCCTGATTCCTGATTTCTATTCTAAAGACTAATACTGAAACTGTAACTGTATCTGTAACTGTAGGAGGTAGTAACCTAACTGGCATGCCCCAATACTGTACTGGCGGGGTCTAATCTTTTCCCCCATTAGAAAGGTGTCAATACCATGCCACGGGTAGAGACCTCTACTATGGTCAAGCCTCTCTGACGGGTGACCCTGAATAGAAAATCAAGCCTAAGACAATATTTTAGTCAAGTATAGCCTTAATCTGACGGGTGACTCCTATTCTACGCTGGCTATGCATTTCTGGAGTACAGGGATTGCTGATGGCTCTGCCTTTATAATGGGAAAAACCGCCTTTCCTGCACTTGCTCGGTGCTAGTCCCTACTCCCAACTGAAAGACTCTAAAAAGATTAACTGCACTGAACTGACTAACTAAACTAAACTGATTTATAAACTGATTAACTGAGCTGTTAATATTTTCTTAGCTGAACTAAGCTTAATTTACTGAGTACCGTTGATAGACAAAAAAGATACTTGAGATCTGAGGTCTGACTAAGAGTGCTAAAACTACTGGGACTACTGAACTACTGAGATTTCTGAGTTTTTCTGAGTCACGTGACTAACTGAAATCTATGGAGCATAGCTTGACTAAGATATCTTAAAACATGACACTAGATTTAGGCACACAACTATAGTTTTTGGGTACAAGTACCCCCAGGACTCGATGGAAGGAAACTGATACACATGACTGACTTTATCATAAGAGTAGAGTCCACAATTCACAATATCATAAGTAAGGATTTCATAATAAGAATGATTCTCAAAAAACTATCACATGATCGGGAATGCACACAACATGTATATACTTGCATGGCTTCAACAACATGGTTATTCCATATCACAACAATATCATGAGCATCTCATACAACATCTTCAATTCAAGACAAGAGCATGGGGATCATGTTGAACATAAACTTAGAACATGGAATAGTCATTTAGGACTTATTATGTCATAAAAGCATGATTTCTATTCCCTTAGGTATTTTCACAAACACCTTACATGCACATCTTTGGCATAGGTGGATTTATGAAGATTACAAATATTACACCACAAATTTCACATATTTATACATTAAATACCACCATATCCTCACACAAAACATACAAAGATCCCATCTTAGGCATCATCAAACTTTAACCACATGAACATCAACCACCACCAACATAAACATCATAATACATAATTTAGAAGATGGTTCTTGAGCTTCATGAACAAAAAGAGTCCATGAATCAACTCATGCATACCTTAGAAGGAAGATCTTTGATGATTGACGGAAGAATTTCCTTGAAATTGGATCTTCAAGCTTAATGATGCAACCCTAGTTGTTTTTCTCTTTTAGTGCTCTTGGATGATGAAATTAAGATGTTAGTAGGGTTGTAATGTAATTAGGAGCTATATATTTCATAGGGTTAAGTTTAGAGACATGTAAGGAGTGTTAAAAGACTTAATTACCCTTAAAATAACTCAAAACAGAGTATTTAAGTCACTTGAAACCATAAGATATGCGCCGCATATGATATCGCATATATTTACATAGGCGCTACATATGATATCGCCTAAATTTACATAGGCGCCTCATATGATATCGCCTACATTTACATAGGCTCCATATATGATATCACCTATATCTACATAGGCGCCGCATATGCTGTCGCCTATATTTACATAGGAACCACATATGTTTTGCAGTGGCTATGTGCGATTGGTTAGGTGACGCACTCTACTTCGTAAAGCCATAACTCCTAGATCGGGTGTCGGATTTTGATGAAATTGGTATTGTTGGAAAGCTAATTAGATTTTGTATAATTTTTTGGGTAGAAATATGCAGAAATACCACATTAACATCGAGTTATACTAGTTCAAATATGACCCTTACAAAATCAAACACTAAAACTTGATGGATTTAAAAACTCTTAGCTAGTATTACCTTAAGTGACTCATATGAACATGCTTAACACATCATAAGCTATCTTATTGCTAGGATACTCATTGTAAGTCATGTACTCAAGTATGAATCATAGGATAGGATATTTTATATGTAGGAAAAATGGTTCGTCTCCTAGCTTAGAAACATGCAGGGTATTACACCAACTTCCCTTGAAATTGATTACACACGCCCTTAGCATATATTCTAATGTCTGAATGGTTCTTTCTTATTGACCATCTGCCTGAGGTTAAAAGGCTGTACTAAGATGGACTTAGGTACCAAGACCCTTTTGGAATGCTTTCCAAAAATGAGAGGTAAAATGGGTACCTCTGTCTGAGATAATAGACAACGAAAAACCATGCAATCTGACCAACTCCTTGATGTAGAGTTTGGCAAAATCCTTAGATGAATAAGAGGTGTAAACTAGAAGGAAATGAGATGATTTTGTCATTCTATCTACAATGACCCAGACTGAATTATGCTGATGACTAGTTCGAGAAAAACCTATCACGAAGTCTATATTCACAACTTCCTACTTTTAAGTAGGAATACTGAACTCCTACATGGATCCACTAGGATTTTGATGATCTATCTTAACTTGCTGACATATAGAGCACTTAGCCATAAAATCTACAATGTCTCTCCTCATCCAACTCTACCAGTAGATTTCCTATAAGTCGCGGTACACATTTGTGGCCCCTGGATGAATAGAGTAGTAGACATCATGCACTTCTACAAAAATTCGCTGCCTTAAGTCATCTACACCTGGAACACAGAGATTACCCTGACAATGCAAAAGACCATCTCCCCCTTGGGAGAAAACCTCTACTTTCTGATCCTGAACTGACTCTTTCAACTTAACAAGGATGGGATCTCTATCTTGATTTTCTTTCACCTCAGAAACTAGAGATGATTCTGAACAACTCTGAACCCATATATCACCCTTATCTATACGACTATACAAACCCCTAGTCTGGCAAACTGATGTACTTCCTAAGCTAACTTATTCTTATTGTTCTTAACATGAGAAATACTCCCCATATTTAGTCTACTGAGAGAGTCAGCCACTACGTTGGCCTTACCTGGATGATAAAAGACACTCATGTCATATTTTTTCAAGAGCTCTAACTACCTTATCTGACAAAGATTAAGATCTTTCTGAGAAAAGACATCTACATGAACACTGTATAGATAATGCCTTCAAATCTTTAACGTAAAAACTACAGCTGCTAACTTAAGATCATAAGTAGCATAATTCTTCTTATGGGGCTTACACTGTCTGGAGGCGTAGGCTATGACCTTATCATGCTGCATGAGAACACAAACCAAACCTACTCTGGATGCATCATAATAGACTACAAAACCATTTGGAGCATCTGGAAGAGTTAATACTGGAGCTGAGGTGAGTCGAGTCTTCAACTCCTACTCTTCTTGTAAGGATCTGACCACTAAAACTTGACTTTCTTCTGAGTTAATCTAGACATAGGGGATGCAATAGAAGAAAATCCCTTAATAAACCATCTGTAATTGCCGACCAAACCTAAGAAACTCTTGATATTTGATGGAGAGATAAGTCGAGGCTAGTTTCTTACCACTTCAGTCTTTTGAAAATCCACTCTAATGCCATCACTGGAAACGATATAACCAAGGAATGCTACTGACCTTAGCCAAAATTTGCACTTACTAAATTTGAAGAATAGCTGATGATCTCTGAGAGTCTGAAGTACTGTTCTGAGATGGTCTGCATGATCACACTTACTGCGGGAATAGACCAGAATATCATCTATGAAGACTATGGCGAACATATCCAAGTACTGCTTAAACACATGGTTCATCACCATAAAAGCTGCTGGGGTATTGGTAAGACCAAAGGACATAAATAAGAATTTGAAATGACCATACCGAGTATAGAAAACTATTTTCAAAATGTAAAATTCTCTAACTCTGAGCTGAAGATAGCCGAATCTGAGGTATCTTAGAGAAATAACTGGCACCCTAAAGTTGGTCAAACAAGTCATCAATTCTAGGAAGAGGATACTTGTTCTTAACCATGACCTTATTGAGTTGATGGTAGTCTACACACATCCTAAGAGAATTATTTTTCTTGCACACGAATAATACTGGAGTGCCCCATGGGGAAATGCTGGGCCTGATGAATCCCTTATCTAAGAAATCCTTCAATTGTTCTTTCAGTTCTTTAAGTTCTGCTGGGGCCATTCTATATGGCGGAATAGAGATAGGCTCAGTATCTGGAAGAAGATTAATACCGAAGTCTATTTCTCTTTCGGGAGGAATTCTTGGAAGATCTTCGGGAAAGACATCTGAATATTCACCTACAACTGAAATTAATTCAAGCTGGGAGTTTCAGAACTAGTGTCCTTAAATCAAACAAAATGATAAACACATCCTATAAATATCATTTTCCTTGCCCGAAGGTAGGAAACAAGATGACCCTAGAAAGCGAATACACTACCCTTCCACTCAAGGACGGGTTTATTTGGGAACTAAAACTAGAATATTCTGTTTTTGCAGTCTATTGTGGCATAGCAGTAATGAAGCCAATCTATGCTGAGAATGATGTCAAAATTAGTCATCTCTAATTCGAATAAGTCTGCTGAAGTGAATTTCTGAAATATCATAACTGAGAAGTTCCTGTATACCCGTCGGGCAATGATGGTTTTATCCACTGGGGTAGAGACTAAAAAGTGCTCTGCTAGGATTTTGGGGCTAATCCAAAATTGCCTGCTATATAGGGAGTAAAAAGAGACAAAGAAGCTCCTAGATCTAGCAAAACATAAACATGTATATGAAAGATCTATAATGTATCAGTAACTACATTAGGAGAATTTTCCTGATCCTGTCGGGACTGAAGAGCATAGAAATTATTTGGGTGTTGTCCACTAGTACACTGGTGGTGGCACCCTACTGATTTAGGTGACCTGACTGAGCTGAGAAGTAATTCTATTAACCCTGAGAATAGTCTCTGACTCTGTGGCCTGGATTGCCACATCTAAAACAAATACCACTGCCTGCTCTGCAAATACCCTGATGATGCTTGCCACAAGTCTGGTAAAGAGGATAGGTGAGGGCACTGCTAATACTACCCTGGGACTTAGAGCCTGGTGCTCTTTATTTTTTACCTTGTCTGAACTTAGGAACTGGAGTACAAGCTGAAGAAGGAGCTGAAATTAATGACTTAGGACAAAACTGAGAACGGTTTCCTCTTTCTGACTTAGGCGGAGAAAAGTTAAAACTACCTATCTTCACTCGCTTATTCTTCTTCTCCCTCATCTTAATCTTCTGCTTCTCTATTTGCTAAGCATGACTCATGAGCCTAGATAAAGTCATGTCATCATTCAACATAGCAGATCTGTACTTATTAACCACGCTATCATTTACTCCTGAAACAAACTTACTCAACTTAGTCCTGCTATCTACAACCATATGAGGGGCATATCTGGATAATTGAGTAAACTTAAGAGAATACTCTTTCATTGTCATATTTCCATGCCCAAGGTTGATGAATTCTAGAACCTTAGCTTCTTTAAGCTCTAGGGGAAAAAATCTATCAAGGAACACTGAAGCAAACTCTTCCCACTCAACTGACCTTGCATTATTTGCCCTCTCTGACTTTTACTACTTGAAATAAGTATGAGCCACATCTTGTAACTAATATACAACTAGCTCAGCACTATCACTAGAAGTAACCTTCATTATGTTTGTAACCTTCTACACCTAATGTAGGAATTCCTGAGGGTCCTCATCTGTCTTAGACCCAAGAAAGGATGGAGGATTCATTCAAGTAAAATCCCGAATTCTTGATGCATCTGAATTAGCCACTGGATTAGCCAGAACGACAGCTGGTCATTCATTCTGAGCAACAACTGACTTAGAAAGAGTAGTGAATGCAGCTTAAAACTCTGCATAAGAAACATGTTCTCCCAAAGGATCTTTGAGCTGAGGGGCTGACTGATTTCTATTTCTTCTTTTAGTAGGTATGTTTTATAAAAGAAAGGGAGAACGGATTAAACTGAGAGATTGACTTGAGATTATGCTCACTGGCATAACATAGATTCCAAAAGAGGGAAAAGTATTCCTGAAACATCTTATAGCCTCTTGTACATAAATATGGCGCACAACATACCCATGTACAAGACTCTACTACATGCGGCTTTCAGACTTTTTAGGACTCTATTGAACCTTAGGCTCTGATACAAGTTTGTAACACCCCAAATTTGATACCCAGAACGCTACACGGTGCACATGACCCTGAAGGACCACAAGCTAACCAATGATTGATATTTGTACCTGTATACTGCATAAAATACTAAATAATGTGGAAACATAAACTAAAAGGCCGTAAGGTTCAAAACTGAATATAATATGAATAATATAATATCTATGTGGGGTAATAGGATACCCAAAACAAAAACTGAAAATACTGAAGTTTGAAACATGATAGTCTAGAAAGTCTCTAACTTACTGAACTGTCTGAATAAGGAGGGGATGGGACATGTCCCCAACTAACTCCAACTAATAAACTAATTAATGAGATAATAGGAATAATCATGTCCTCAAAAGATGAGGACTTACTTCTAACTCTGTCTGTGGATATCTGGAATCTACAGTTGCTCTGAGGCTCGTGTCTCTGAACCTATGGTATAAGACACCATGGCACAAATGGGTCAGTACTTTGAATGCACTGGTATGCATGTGAGGTAGGTTGAATGCATGTGGTTTATATGTATGAACAATAATAATAACTAACTAACTATCATGAACGTGAGAATACATGCATGAGAAATAACAACTGATACTAATACTATGATAACATGATTACTGAATCTGAATATAACTGATAACATGAGTGACTGTATCTGACAGTCCCAAATTTGATGGAACTATCTGAGTTCTATATTATGTCTGAGTAGAATACATCTAACAATCCTGAATTTTGAAGAACCATCTAAGTTCTTTTACTAATACTGATACTGAGATTGTGGGTGGTAGTCATCTAACCGATATGCCCTAAAAGTATGCATTATAGCTGAATTGGGGTCCAATCCATGCCCTGATTAGAAGGGTGTCAATACCGTGCCACTGGTAAGGACAACATGTGACTGACCCTAATATAATAGGTAATTCTTATAAAAATGGTGGGAATCCTCATATAGCAAGTTAAGCCACCTCATCTACCCTCATATAACAGCCTATGATGTCTCAACCTATGCTGGCAACATAGTTCTAGAATGCAAGGATTGCTTCCAAGAATCACATCCTTATATAACATGTGAGTTCCCATCCTTGGGTTTA
The DNA here is from genome assembly GCF_002878395.1 of Capsicum annuum. Classification (NCBI taxonomy): domain Eukaryota; kingdom Viridiplantae; phylum Streptophyta; class Magnoliopsida; order Solanales; family Solanaceae; genus Capsicum; species Capsicum annuum. The sequence goes on from NC_061119.1 coordinate 147,011,225, forward strand.
CTCGGTGCTAATTTCTACTCCAATCTGAATAGACACTGAACATGATTTACTGAACTGAACATGGACTAAGTTACTGAATTCCGTTGACTGACAGAATATTATTGATATCTATCAACTGACTTAGTTCATGAGATCATGGAGATTTCCTGAGTCATAAGACTGTCTGAAGTCTAAGGATTCATAGCTTGACTGAGAGTACCATGAAAACATGACTTGGCTCTACGCATACTAACATTTCGGGTATAAGTACCCCCAGGACTCGATGTAAGGAAAACTGACCAAGCATAACTTACTTGAACATATAACTAACATCATAATCCATAATACATTTATAGAATCATTCCATCAAAACATGTGATAGACATAACTTGTACATACATGGGGATTTCATGATATCATACTAGTTGGGCATTGTTACTTCATCTAGGAATTTAATCAAACACATGGTAGGCATAGCACATGTAGACAACATTATACAACAATTAATCATCAAGATTCATCTCTAACTTCATCACCCTAGGTTTTATTCATAGGTTCAGATGAATATACATCTATACAAATCAATTCCACATAAAATTGATCACTCAACATGGATTTGAATTCAATTGATCATTATCAACATACACAAAACAAACCCAACATGAAATTCATAAAGAAATCCATAAACTTTAACTTAGAAAAGACATTATTGGGCTTCATAGATGAAAGGAGTCCATGAATGAAAACTATGTATACCTTAGTTCATGATCTCGTGAAGATTGACGGAGAAACTTTCTTGGAATTGGATCTTCTATGAAAACCCTAGCTTGTTCTTGAGTGGTTTTTGAGAGAAAAGAGTGTATTGGGTGAAAAGTGGGTGAATCATAGGTTAAAGGGCTTAAATAGGGGTGGGAAGTTGACCCTTTTAACCCTGGACGTGTAATTTAATTTTAGTAAAATTTCCCGAATCGGACCCTTGGCGCGACGCGGTGCTATCACGCCGTGTCACTGGATTTTGACAATTGTAAAATTGAGATATGGCGCGATGTGGAGCCATCGTGTTAACCCTTTTTTGTGACTTGGAACTTAGGCGCAACGCGGAGGAAATTATGCTAAGACACTAAAAAAGGACAATTCTAAATTTGGGGCGCAACGCGCCATAATTGTAGACACCTACTGGAATTGGCCAAATGCCATTTCCTCTTGTGGCGCAGCGTGCCACTGAGTAATATGGCGCTGTTTTACTATGGGAACTTGAAATAGTCGTAACTTCTGACCCGGTTATCGAATTTGGGAGAATCTTATATCGATGGAAAGCTTATTGAATTTTCCACATGAAAAAAAGTAAAAATCTTGAAAATTCCTCATGGAATAGTCATCATTCAATTTAGAAGCTAGTACTAGGCATTCTTAGGATAAAATTAGCTAGGAAAAAGTATGGGGTATTGCATGCCTAATGATCCTAAATGAAATTTTGATATGAAGATGGGTATTAGATACAAGTCCTCCAAATTCAGGGATAGAGATGGTCCCATTACTTCCTTTTCTTTGCGCTATGCAATTCACTGAGAGTTTGATGTAAAGTTGGGATAAATATTATTAATGCTCAAATTATAACTTAAATGTGTAAGTGATCATTGTCAATATATTTACCCAACTTGGAGATGGCATCAAATTTGTGAGTAATGCATGTGATAGCTTCAACTTTAAGAGTGAAAAACAACTAGAGTTTGCTCATAATGCTATAAAAATAATGCAAGAAAGTAAATGGGGGAGGAGGGGGTTTGCTTTAAACATTTTGTAATCTATAATGATCCTCAAGGTTATTTCCTTAATTTGCATACCTTTCGGGCATTTTAAACCTCCCCATGGTTGCTACAAGTCATTTATGACTTGTCAAAACTATCGACTTAGTAATTAGATAGTTTATTTGGGTTTTAGGCTCATGTTTATATGTTGGAGCTTTATTGTTAAGGAATTGGTCTCGAACCAACAATCCTATTAGATGACCTCAGATGAGAATTCCAATAGTGCAATTAGCTTTGGAATATTGATTTTAGGCTAGGGGACCCTTTGTTTAGGTCTCGAGGAAACAAGACTCATTTTGAGCTATTAGATGAATTATATAAAAAATGGAACTATAGGAGTGGGCCCCATATTTAGTCAAAACAATCATAATGAAATTTTCGATGGTTCCATTGAGTTTAGAATATTGAATTTTGTATGGTAGCATAGTTTGTTTGAGCTCATGGGGTTCTAAATGACTCTCGAATGCCCGATAAAAATCTAATTTAGACTTAGAAAATATGATGCATCAGGTTGCTAGTGAAACCACTTAGGCGACCATTTGATCGCTTAAGCCTTTGTGGATTTAGTCGACATTGATTTAGAGACCTAGGCATCACTTTAATGGTACCAACACCTAGTGCCAAACTGATTTAGCAGTCGAGAAGTCACTTTAGCGACAGTCGCTTAACAGACTGGGTAACCACATAAGTGGTGATGTGCAATGGTTTTATGGAACTTTTGATGCTTAAAACAAGGAAATTATGCAAGTACTTAGGTATTCTTGTTAGATGCGATGTGCGTTTGTATTGATTTTTGCAGGAAAACACAGTTCAGAGCCAAGAATGATAAAAGGAATGAAGAGTTGTTGATAAGGATACCCATGAGTCAACCTAAAACTCTTGGGTAGGACTTATGAGACCTAGATAGCCACGTGGGTTAAAATTCTAAATTTCTGAATATGGCTGATTAAAATCTGATTCTCATGAGCCTACCTACGAGGCTTAGGTGCAACCTATGACACATAGGTTGCCTCATAGTTAGGATTTTATACAAAGTTGAAGATTTTAATCTAATTTCCATGACCCAAGACATGATTCATGGGTTGTCCTATGATTCAACCTATAAATTGTGAGTTATTGCCGACTCTCGTTTCCTACACTATTTAGGATAGGTTTTCTTTTATACATATAAATATCCTTTGGATGTTTTATTATCAGTTTACGCACTTTATACACTCTTAACATTATTTTGAGTTCTGATATACATTATTAATCTTGGAATTATTGTTCATGATTTTTAGGGTTTACAATTAATTTGAGATTTTGGTTTTTTATTCTTATTCTTCATAAGTCATAATTATGGCTTCATCTATGGAATATATATTTGTTTTTACAATCATGAGTAGCTAAATCCTATAATGAGGATTGTGGGAATCCTAATAGATTAACAAAGAAACTTTAGTGCCAACTAATTCTAAATTAGTGTTTTTGCATGTATTAGGATTTCTTTCACTTTGATTGCTTTCTTGACTATTTTAAACATTAGAAACTCACCTTTATTCGATAATTGCCCAAGAGAGGTAGAGATTAGGAAAAAAATCACAACAGTAATTTAAAGATATCAACCTTCATCTAATTAAATCAATACTGAGAGGAGATAGTTAATTTGAGGTCATAAAATAAGGGTTAGTAATGTAACACTCTGAGACCGAGAGAGATAAGTGAAATTCACCCAAAATGAGGTCGCCAGACAGTTGGGTGATACATAACTTATTAGATTTTGCATGTAAGGCACCAAGATAGTTTGACAAGCATAAGCAGTCTTTGGAGTTATAAAGTCAGGGGGAACACAATCCTAGAGATCATCTCATACTAATATCAACCTTAATCACCCAACAACGTTACTATTACAACTTTTACAAAAAATCCTCTTTTATATTCTAAATTTCCAGTTACATCAGCAAGTTCATAGGAGATTTTTGAGCTATTACTCGTGGATCGACCCAAACCTGGTTGTGTGCTATATTTGACAAGTGACGACTTTATATTTTCCTAGAGGTGTAATTTGGGTGACATCAAATTTTGGAACTGTTGCCGAGGAATACAGTTATGGTTGATTGATTGAGCTTGTTGAAGTTTCTGGTTTTGTTTGTTGATTTTTAATTTTCTACTATTTCTAGGGTACATGCCGGTGTATGCTCTGTACTCAGAGTCAAGGCAATCCCTTGATTCCATTTGATTTTGAGATTGAACGAACCTTATGATAGAATCATAAGATGGAGAGAGTAGAAGAGTATGATCAAGGAGCCCGACATGAAAGGGTTCTTGTCACAACTCATTTTCTTAGGTCATGATGGCGCCTACTATAACCCATCAGTAGGAAAGCCAATCCCGTAGTCTGAAACTGCTAGTAACGGACTACCCGCAAGAATTGAAAGAAGAATGAGGAATAGGTGAAATAAAAGACTAACATACATAAAATAATCCCAAAAACTGGTGGCATTAGTACAAGAGCTTCTAACATAATAAGGATACAAATAAGGTACTAAATGAATATATAGATACAACCATCATTGAATAAAACATAGAGACAAGTCTAGTACATAGGAAGGAGGAAAGTAATACTCCAAATGTTAGGAGCTCCATCTATGTCTCCGAACCATGGCTGCTCTGCATGACACACACCATATTGATCATAACCTGTACTATGATAACCTGTACTATTATCTGCAAGCTGCAGAATTGTAGTAAGACTACCAAAAATGTTGTACTCAGTAGGAAACTGCCGACTGAGCTCCAAAGATAGTGTAGATATATATAACATATAAACAGAATGGAAACTACACCCAAATATCCAACAACCATATAAGAAATCCAGTGAGATAATTAGGATAATTATCCTATTCATAACCAATAACTAGCATAATAAGACTAAGGAAGTATTAAGGATGAACCATCCTATTCCATCCATACTGAGGAATCTCAATACTATACTATATATCATAGGCCAATATATAAAATAAGGGTGAAAGAAAGATATATATGAGTATACAAAGTCAAGGAATGATTATACAAGTCTAATATATATGTATACATATATATATATATATATATATATATATATATATATATATAAACAAGGTCAACTCGAGCTACAACCTAAATCATCAATCTAGCATTTTTAAGACCTCATAATCATAGGTGAAACTAGTACTAGTATACATCAGGCTTTTTAATCCATACATCAAATCATGAGATAATCATGCATAGTAATATAATCGTAAGATAAAAGAGCCAGAATCATACATCAAATCTCGATACAAAATCATTAACCGGCCTATCACAAACTAGCCAAAATAATGATAATAATAATAATAACAACAATAGCTACGACAACGTGAATAAGTGGATAATTCAGACAAAAAAAATACCTAAACATACCTTTAACGAACCCCCACTAGCCCAGGCTTAGAATGTTCAATCAACATACAACACACCCCAACCCATACTCATCACCAATACCTATGCAACCCCCCATAAGGCTGATAGATATAGGCACATATTGGTGATAGGCAATATGCGTACAAGGGTGAATGTAACAGAATCAATAACACCATAACCGATCCAAGTATCATAACATATATTTATACTCAAATTGGTAAGTATAACCACTATCCTAATTATCATCATCATCATTTCATTCTCTAGAATCAAACTGAGTATATAATTTTATCATCATAATCATCCTCCAACCTTGACGGGTTAAGTATATGATCATAATTATCCTCCGATTTTACTGGTTAATAAGTATATCATCATATTTGACATGACCCAAATCGAGGCCTTATCGTAATGGGCATCCCTAGTCCAACTAGGACCAAGGACTACCCCTGTTACCCAACCCAACCTCCAAACACATACCCTGAGTCAAACAAATTTTGAACATATAACAAGATAGCATTTTGTACAAATCTAGAATCTAGGATAGGTCCATAACTGTGACCAGCCAAAATAAGTCCAACAATCTAGTACCCAACTAATAACCATACCAAAACCAAACAATAATCAAGTATGAGTCCATATAATAGGATGGAACAATTATAAATACAATCAATGGAATTACCCCCAATACCAATGCCAATACTAAGGCTGACACCATTGTTGATGCCGCCCATACCAACCCATAGTAGTTCCACAAAGCCTCTAACTGAAAGTAAAATAATATCCGCTTAGGACATACCCCAACCATAGCAAAAACCAATGTCTATGAAATAACCAAAGTATGTAAAAACATCCATGACATGAAATAAAGCCTTTCGAAATATAGAAGCTTACCACTTCAATCGAACTGAGTTGATCCTGAATCTGATCACTAAGCAGGAAGAGTAGAATGGTCGATTCTTGAATCGCGTGGGAATACAACAGCTAAAAAATGGGTTAGCGGGTGAGCGCTAGCATGCACCCATAATAAGGATAAAATAATGCTATTATTTAAAACCAATTAAACCAACCATATGCATTCACAACCATACATACATATATATAACCATACTGGGAAAGGGAATCGAGTTTAGCATGCCACTAAAACCATTAACCTGGGTATGTGTAGCTTAATTATCCTAGAACTACCCATGGGCTATATTGGTCCAGTTTAACCCCCTGAACGGGCATCGATGCATGTAGCCGCACAAATTAGAGATACCATATGAGTAGGGGATTCCTGAGTACCCTTCACTCTCTATGATACATATGTACAAGTGTACTTAGAAGATTTTTGTGTACCCCATAATTATCATATATGGTTGCTATGACATATCCTCATATCAGTAAACATGAGTTTCTAGTGTTCGTCTATTAAACTCACACCTTCACGGTTAGCTATCACACCCCACTATTATTTTCCAATTAAAAATATTACCATACAACTAAACCACTATTCCATTTATTATTAACCAAGGTTATAAGTCTTGGTATCATCATACTCACTATAGCTTGCAAGCAATGCCCTTATCCAACTATTTATTGAAGAAGGGATTCACATATACCAATAGATTATATTATTAAGTTCACCTTGGGGAATCCCATGTACCCCACAAGTGATCATTATTATGCTTGCTTGGGGGATTCCTTTGTATGACACAAGGCTTTCAATTAAACTAATTATAACCACTAACTCCTTACTATTTAACCATTCCAAACAATTTAAACCATTTATACTATTTAGGTTTCCATCATCAAGTTACACCATGCATAGTTCAATGAAAGTCCAACAATTTAACCAAAAATATTCTCATAGGCATTTTATCAAATATGTTGGGGGCATACTATTTCAAAGACAAAATAAAGTACCAATTAACCATTCCCATGTAACCAAATGTTCAAACCACCATAATGGAATGAAAACCATATGTAAAAGACATGGGAAAAACATAACCAACCATTGTAACCAAAACCCCCAACATATATTTGAAAACCCAAAACCATACAACATTTATTCCATGAAAAAAAATTATTAAACATGCCTTTAGTTGGAACTAACAATGAAGGGGGAGTAATATGCCTTAGATTACGAATATGATGGAGATAAATCATAGTTGTAAGCCCCAAATTGATCCTATTAATAAAACCCTAGCCTTCCTTGACCAAAGAGCCTTGAGAGAATTTGAGAGTGTTTAAGAGAGTTTGATTGATTGTAAATAGGTTAAATAATGTTCCAAGAGGGTTATATGTCATGGGGCCTTAAGAGGTTAAGAGGGGAAATTCCTAGATTACCCCCAACTTAAACTGCTTAAAATTCCCATCGGAGGGTACAACTAGCCCATACCAATTATACCCTACTATACGAGTGGTACCCATCACTCGTGCATTAGGCCTCCCCTTGGACCCCAACACTGTCAAACATACGACCACCTAAGAAAAACCCGTACCCAACCATATGATTAGTACCATGAAATTGTACCCTAGGCAAAATCATGAGGGGTCAACACCGTCCAACATACAAGTTGGACTATATAACTCATACCCTATCCTCATGACTCATGGTGAGCCACTCATACTCAGATCTAAGTAAAGTTACTAAGTTTCAAATTAAGTAAAAGAAAACCCATACCAATGACCCATCACCAACCATGACTAATACCTACTTAGTCTTACCCATTTTAGAAATTCAACCGCCCAATGCCACCCAACACTGGATAATATACGATTGGGTTACCGGAACCGTACCCTATCATACAACTAGTGCTCCTAGTCTTATAATGTCTAGAAGCCAAAAACTGAGAAATTTTTCTAAGGGTCAAAACATAGGTTGTTTTAATAATCATTCTCCGGCCTATCGAGTATATAAGAATATCATCATAATCATCATCCAGCCTTGTTGGGTATATAAGCATATAATCATAATCAACTTCTAGCCATGCTGGGTATATAAGCATATCACCATAATCACCCTCTGGCCTTGCCAAGTATATAAGCATATCATCATAATCATCATCCATCCTTGCTGTCTATATAAGCATATAATCAACACATATGCATAACATCAATACTATAATCTATCACTGGATTTTACCCTAAATTTATACTATTAATAAATCATCCTCATCTATCCCATACCAAAAAGATGTGTATATAGATATATAATAGGTTCACAGACTTAAGTTGTTGCTAAAAATAGTGAAAATACATAAATCCATTACCTGGGATAAACTTTGGGACTAAATCATTATAAAAGTATAGAAAGCGTTGAAATCTCTCACGATCAGAGTAGTTTATAGTATCAAATCATAGATAGGAATCTATATTAGTCAAATCTTTAAAACATTATTTTCAGTCTCTTTACACATAGGTTATTCAATAAGATAGGCAATCATTGTTATGAAGAAATCCATTTTAAGGTGAAAAGTGGGATTTAACCCTTATTTAGGAAAAATAGCAATAAAAGCATATATTTGTAGGAGTCGTATCATTTATCGATTTAATGATCATGAATATACTGAATCTATGTATGCCATCACCAGTATTCAAATAATAGAATCATACACATCAATATATCTATAAATTACAACCACATCCTTAACTAGGATAAACACTTTTTGGATATCTAACCAATATCATAACATAACCTTAGGCCTAATTATGTGACTGGAATAATTACAAAATCATAATCACAGCCTTAGGCCCACATACGTATCTAAAACCCATGAAAATAATCATATTCACAAACCATCTAGTATCTATAAGCCATCGCATATTATACTAAAGGCTCAATAGTCTCAACTATATCTAAAATACGTAAGTAAGTCCATAAGGGCTAACATAAGTCTTGGCCTAAGGTGGACCAGAAGAACCTACTTCTAATCCTAAAATTCCATATTTAGTTAAATTTAACCCCAGGCTTAGCTAAGGTGTCTAAATTGACCAATAGAGTGTACATAAGCCATAATTAGCCCTAAGATAGGGATTCTACCTGGAACATGAGCAATTAAGTCAACTCTACCTAAATTATGGTTTAAAGACAACAAAATATTCCACATAAGAACATTCATACTAATCACGCTTCCAACACTTACACTATATCTCAAATATAGCGTAATAGCACAATCATTCTATGAATTAACTCAATTTATGAAGAAGGCAATATAATCCTAAAAGTCTAATAAGCATTTCACCTTACGTGTCAATTCACCTATCTAATTCCCAAACTTCAATAATGAAGACTAAGTCACAGTGTTCTATCCATAATCAACCTTAACATTCATATTCACATACAACATATAGAATACATTGTCTTATGAAGAAGAGTAGAAAGAAGCCTACCTCACTACCGAACCGCAAATCCTTAAATTATTTACTAAGTGTCCATCTTTACTCCAAGATCCCAAAATATTGCTACACTATTAAAATCATAATCTATGAATTATTAGGATTCAAATGAGACCCATATTGCAATATAATAGAAAGGTCAAATTTTGGGTCAGAATAGGCCTGTGAGGCCCGCTAACAAAATTCAAAATTAAACCTATCATGAGGTCCCTCGAAGGATATGAAAGTAGTGTTCAAAAGTTGAGCACAAAAGGAATACAAATCAAGTCTCAAATCAACCCTTAATGTTTAGGAATCCAACACCCTAATTTCTAACAATTTATCAAGAAATCTAAGGAATGTTACCATGAATTCAAAGGGAAATCACAGAATAATTGTTGTCCAAGTTCCTTAAGTCATTCACAAGCTTCAATCCCACCTAATATCACTCCTTAGGGTTTAAGATCTCAAGAAATAGGTGGAGAATGGAAATTTTTTTTACCTAAGGGTCTATTTATACCTATACCAGGTACCCATGTCCCGTTATCGCGGCCCGAGATCTACGATCGCAATATCTTAGTTACTACACAAGGTATTGCAATTGCAACACATATTGCAGCGATTATACCATTTCTCTTGCCAAGGTTATCACGATTATAGCCCTTGGCTTGTGATAGTAGCTATACCAATGATAGCTGAAACTTGGAAAAATCTTCCAAGTTTCCGCCAAGCCATCAGAATTTATTCAGAACATCGAATAAGCAAAGAAACTATGAACCATACCAAATTCGACATTTCAGACTCAATTGTGCACTCAAATTATCCATCAGAGGTTATTTTGATGAAATATAGGTCCCACACTCATATTTCATTTTCTTAACTTTTTGACCAATAGCTCAAAATGAGCTCAGGTGTCTTCGAACCCAAACCACAGGTCCACCCAACCTAAAATTAACATTCTAGAGCTACTAGCACATTTAGAATTTACATCCGAGGCCTTCTACTAGGAGTTTTGGTCTGAGACCAAATCCTAACCAAAGAAAGCTCTAGAATAGAAAAATGAGCCTAAAATCAAAACAAACTGTCCGATAATTGAACCGATAATTTTGTCAAGTAATAAATGACCTGTAGCCATTATGGGAAAATTAAAAATACCCAAAATGCATGATAAAGGAAATAAGATAGAGGGTCACTACAGTTCATGATGAACCAACAATGTTGAATCGACCACCTCAACATGATGTTCAAAAGAATACTAAGCAAACCACTGCCCCATTGATATTAAAAGAAAATGCTATGTTAGAACTTGCTTGATGTGCTAAAGAAATGGCTAGATAGGAGGAGAAATATCTCAAGCATTACTCAATAGAGATGAAGTTAGAAGGAATAGAGTTCAACCACCAGTTCATTAATATTTGCCAATTTATAATGATCTACAAAAATATCTGGGGTATATTGAACCAATTGAGATAGGTTCTATCATTCCTCTAGAATTTCCCTAAGGAACAAAATTTAATATTACAAGCACAATAATCTATTTGCTAAATTTGAAAAAAGTGTTTGTTGGCTTGCCTACTGATGATTCAAATATACACCTTATGAACTTTGTAGGGCTTTTCACTTCATACAATCTACTTAGGGTGAGTCAGGAAACTTTATAACTTAGGTTGTTCCCATTCTTTATTATAGGATAAGTGATGCTATGGTTAGGAGAGATGCCTCATGGGTCTATTACTACTTGGAACAAGTTTAGGACACAGTTCTTGGACCGATTCTTCTCTCTCTCTAGGATGCTATGATTGAAAAATAAGATTTATTATTTCAGACTGTTACATTCTAAGGCACTCTATGAGACATGGTTAAGGTTCAAAAAGAAGCTAATGAATGTTCTAAATTAAAGAATCACAAAGAGAAACTCGCTTGAGATATTCTACTAAGTCTTGAATAAAAATACCAAATCTGTAGAGGATACTATTATAGGTAGAGATTTCATGAGTCTTTGATGGGATCAGGCTTTAGGAATCTTAGATTAGATTACTAAAGCCAAATGAGGGTGTCACAATTGGGAGACAGATAGATCAGTCGGTACTTACACGATTGGTGCTTCCAGTGAGTAGAGAGCATTGGATGAGATAATGTCTTAAGAGGTAGCATAACTGAGGACTGAGATTGGCTTACTAAGTAATTTACAACTATGGCAGAAGAAAAGCTAAATGAATTGGTTACTCGAGGTAAGGATTATAAACATGATGAGTCTAATTCTAAGAAAAAGGCAAAGTACTTAGATAGAGAGATGTCAGGTTTATGAGCCAAGTCCCATAGGTATAATCAGCACACTTGTAACTTAAGACAAGGAAATCAAGGTCAAAACTACTATAGAGACAGGTATAGAGACATGAGTAGAGAGTACTATAGTGACCGAAGGAGGAAGGAAAATTATAAGGAGAAGAGTGGTTTTTATTTTCCATCAGGAACCATGTGTTTGTGTTTGAAAGTTTAAGAATTAAAGTATTGCTTGCTAAGCTTGTGAAGCATTTAGAGAGCCAAGAGAGTTTCCTTAAAGAGATTAAGGTCGATATATCATGGTTAGGCTAGAAAGTAGAGTTGCATGCAACCACGATTATGTAGCTTAAGCCATAATTTGGGAAGATATTTTCCATAGAGAACAAGCATCAACCAAGCACTTTTTCTAGCAGTACCATTCAGAGTCTGAAGAATAATAATCACTGCCTAGCTATTGCCACTCGAAGTGGTAAGGCTACTATTGATCCACTTATGTCGATTGTTGATAAGGTAAGGAATGATACTATGTGTGTTAATAATGTGCCCAAAGCTAAAATAGAAAAGTTAGTGACTACTAGTAAGACATCTCAAAAACTAATGGTTAGCAAGAAATGAGCGGATAATAATAAAAGAGAAGGGTAAGGAGGTCACACAAGTGTTAAAGCTTATTTCATAACCTCTTCTACCTTTTCCTCAATGTTTGAAAAGAACGTTGATGAAGGGAAATATCAAAATTTTGTATCAATATTGAAAGAATTATTGGTGAATATTTCTCTTGTGGAAGATTTGGGGCATATGCCTAGTTATGCAAATCTTATAAAAAATTTGGTGACCAAGAAGCGAATGGTGAGTTTTGAGCTCATTGATAATATTCACCATTGAAATTCTATTACATCATAATCTTTGATTGAGAAGAAAGAGGATCTTGGGGCTTTCACTATTCCTTGTACTATTGGGTCCTTCAATTTATCATGAGCATTATATGATCTAGAGCTAGTATTAGTCTGATGTCGTTAGTTGTATATAAGTAATTAGGTTTGGAGTTACCCAAGTCAAGATTTATGAGACTATTGATGCCCGATCACACTGTGAAGAAGTCGATTGGAATATTATGTGATGTGTTGGTGAAAGTAGATTCTTTTATATTCTCATATGACTTTGTGATCCTCGATTGCAAGGTTGATTTTGTCATCCCTATCATCGTCAATAGGCTTTCCTAGCTACTTGTAGGTCATTATTTGACATGGAGATAAGGGGAAATTTAGATTTAATGATAAACAAATGACTTTCAATGTGTGTCGATCGATGAGGCAGCTGAAAGATATGCAAGTAGTTTTTGTGATAGAGACTGTAGATAAAGATGCATTGGTCGCACCTATTGAGGAGATACTTGAGGTTGAGGCATTACCAACAGTGATCATGAACTTTGATAGTGATGGAATTGATGAGTATGATAAGATGGTGAGTACACTTATCAATTGAGGTTATTATGTCTATGCTTTAAAAAAATTGAATCTTGATATGAAGAATAGAGAAACCCCTCCAGCGAAACCATCTATTGAGGAGACACAGGTCTTAGAATAGAAGGCCCTCCCTTATCATTTGTGTTATGTATTCTTAGGGTCCAATAATACCTTGTTAATTATTATTGTAGTAGATTTACTAGATTTGTGGGTTGAGGCCTTGATTTCAGTGTTTCATAGGTTTAAATGGGCCTACCCCTTTTAAATTTCTGCTTAGGCCAGACCTAAAAACCTAGACCCGACCCATCACCCTCTATTTCCCCTTACCTGATTTCACAAACACAATCCAACAACTTCAACAACAAATAAAATTCAACAATATAAGAGATGATCAACAACGACAATGGATAACAAAACACAGCCATCCCATTTACCGATTTACCCTCTTGTATAACCATTTATGGCTAGAAATTAGATGGTTTTTATCCTATTCAGTCCATGCCCATTGTTTTGGGTAAATAATTAACTCATCTCTTTGACCAGTAAAGCAATATCTCTCTCTGTTTTATCTCACTATGGATTTCAAACACTCAAGAAAAGGATTTGAAATCCATCAGAAACCCTAATCCCCCTACCCTACCAACTTTTCTCGATATATAGACGTAAATGGATAGAGGGAAAGAAGAGGACTTTTTGGGGAAAATTGAGGATTCGGGAGGAGCATTCCTATAATCCCACATAACTAAGAAGTTCACGATGAAAATTTCCATTCATTAAAATCGTCTGAATTTCCACAAAAATAATTCAATGCTAGTAAATCCAAGTGGAGTTTTGGTGGTGAAAATCTGTCCTAATAAGCTCGTAGTCCCGATTCACTGCTTCAAAATCAGTAAGAATTTCATCCTCTTTGCACTTATCTTTTTTATTTATTTATTATTTGAAAATTGCAATTATAAATTAAATAGTGTGTTGTTATTTAGATTCTTCTTTGGGCGTAATGAGTTAGACAATTTGTCACATGGCTTTGGGTTTGTATTAAAATGTGTATCTGTTTTGTTTCAAGATTGATAGTATAATTGATCATTGGTATGTATTGAGAATCTTGAAGCTTTTAACGGGTTTGTGTCATGTTTTGTTGTCATCTTAAGCTTGTGTTACTATTTTCGCACTTATAAAAGGTTAAAAAAATGGATTTCTTTTTTGCACTTAGAAGATTTAGCCAATGTTCTTCAAATAATCTTTCTTTTGAATAGAAAAATGTATTTAGAAATGAGTGTAGTTCAAATGTATATATTATTGTAGAAGGATCTGTATATTTGTTGGAAAATTGTCATAAACTTTTTATTTAATCACTTTCTTTTTCCTTGCTTCCCATCCAACATTTAAGCAAGTCCACCATGGGATTTTCTTGGGTAAACTAAACAAATGACCCTTATAATTGGTGGATTTATTTTTTTTGTCCCTCAAAAGAATGATCTTATAAAACTAGCCTCAGACAATTATAATGAGTGGCTTTATTTTTGTCCCTCAAATGAATGGTCTTATAAAACTAGCCTCCCTTCCTTTTTATGTAGTGCAATTACTTATCTCCCCTTCAGTATCTCAAATATTTCTAAAAAACTCCATACTTATTTATATTTTAATTTTTATTTTATATTTTTTATTTCACTTTAATTTTTATCTTTTCCGTTTTTTTTATAGTTTTTCTCAATTCTTACTTTTTTCCTTTTCTCCTCTCAACTTTTGTTTTTCGTAAAAATTTTTTATCTTTTTTTTTTAATCTTACTTTGATTTTTTATTTTTTAAGTTTTTCTCAACCCTTACTTTTTTCCTTTTCTCCTCTCAACTTCTATTTATTTTTTAATTTTTTTCTTCTTTTTATTTTACTTTGATTTTTATTTTTTAATTTTTCTCCATCTTTATTTTTGTTTTGTTTCTTTTTTTTTTTTCTCAACATTTATTTTATCTTCCATCAATTTTTATATTTTCTTTACTTTTTTTTTATTTTCTTTGATTTAAAGAAAAAATATTTTTATTTATTTATTTTTATTTTTTTTGCAATTTTATATTTTTTTTCTTTTCTTTAGTTTCGTCCAATCACATTACGCCCGATGATCAAGAGTTGACACTACCACATTGTAGAGACAAGACGTGACTTTCAAATAAGAAGTTACGTTTCATGGGAAACAGTTGACACTATCACATTGTGTTTTAATTTATGAGATGTTCTATAAAACTTACCTTAGAGGTACTTAAAGACTTTCAAACAACAAATTATGATCCATAGACAAAAGTTGATTCTACCACGTTATATTTTCATTTATGCGATGTTCTTCAACTCTTGCCTTAGAGACAAGACTTAGCTCAAGTACTTTCAAACAATAAATTATGCCCTACGGGCAAGATTTGACACTACCACGTTATGTCTTTATTTATGAGATGTTCTACAACTCTTACTTTAGAGGCCAGATGTAGCTCAAGGACTTTAAAACAATAAATTATGACCCACAGGCAAGAGTTGACACTACCACGTTATGTCTTTACTTATGAAATGTTATACAACTCTTGCCTTAGAGGCAAGACTTAGCTCAAGGACTTTCAAATAACAAATTATGCCCCACGAACAAGAATTGACACTACTATGTTATGTCTCCATTTATGAGATGTTCTACAACTTTTGCCTTAGGTGCACGACTTATCCCAAGATTTTTTTAAAAAGTTACGTACATTGGGCAAGAGTCAACACTAACATATTATGTTTTTTACTTATCAAATGCTCTATAACTCTTGTATTAGAGGTATGACTCAACCGAAGGACCATCAAACAACAAGTTATACCCTATGGACAAGTGTTGACACCACCGTATTATGTATTGATTTATGAGATGCTTTATAACTCTTTCCTTAGAGGGAGGACTTATACTAAAGACTTTTAAGTAACAAATTGTGCCCTATGGGCAAGATTTGACATTACTACATTGTGTTTTGATTTATGAGATATTCTATTACTCTTGCCTTAGAGACAAGATTCAATGTAAAAACTTTCAAACAACAAGTTATGTCCCATGGGTAAGAGTTGACACTATCACATTATGTTTTAATTTGTGAGATGTTCTATAACTCGTATCTTAGAGGCAGGACTTAACCCAAGGACTTTTAAACAACAAGTTATACTCCATAGGCAATATTTGATACTCTCATATTGTGTCTTGATTTGTGAGATATTTTATAAATTAAGGATTTTTAATTAATAAGTTATGCCCCATGGGTAAGAGTTGATACTACCATATTATGACTTAATTTTTAAGATATTCTATAACTCTCACCCTAGAGGCACGACTTAGTCTAAGGACTTTCAAACAACAAGTTATGACCCATGGGAAAGAGTTGACACTATCCATCATATCTTGATTTATAAGATACTCTATAACTCTTGCCTTAGGGGCATGACTTAGCTGACAAGTTATGCCCTATAGACAAGAGTTGGCACTATCATATTATGTCTTGATTTATGTGATGCTCTATTAGTCTTGACTCTAAGACAAGACTTAGCCCAACAACCTCCCAAGAGAACAAGTCACACCTAATAGACAAGTGTTGACACTACCATATTGCTTCTTAATTTATGAGATGTTATATAACTCTTGCCTTAGAAGCAAGACTTAACTCAAGGATTTTCAAACAACAAGTTATGCTCCACAAGCAAGACTTCATACTACCATATTGTGTCTTGATTTATGAGTTGTTCTATAGTTTTTTCCTTAGAGGCAAAACTTATCTGAAAGGACTTCCTAACAAGTCATGCCCGTAAATTTATTTTGATATAAAAAAAAAAGAAGATTCCTTTTCGAATTATCCAACTTTTTATTTATTAGCAAAATATAATATAAGTTGAGAAAAAAGAAAAAATATAACAAACAAAATAGAGAAATAATAAAAAGAGATTGAGAAAAAAAGAAAAAAGAATACATCAAAAACAAACGTTAAGAAAAATGAAAATAATAAATAACCAAAAAAATATTGAGGAAAAAAACATGAGAAGAATAAAATAAAATTAAACTTTGAGAAAAATTAAAAATAAAAAAAATGAGAAATGATAAAAAAATAATGAATTAAAAAAGAGAGACAAATGAAGAAATAAATAACGTTTGAGAAAAAAAAAAGAGAAAAACAAGTAAACAAAAATAAAAGTTGAGACAAATGAATTAAAACAAGAAAAAATATAAAAGTTAAGGTTAAAAAAAATTAAAAAATTTAAAAATAAAAATAGAAGTTGAGAGACAAATGAGAATGAAAAGTTTAAAAATATTTGAGATGTAGAGGAACAAAAATGTACTTGTACTGTACATAAAAAAGAAAGAAGGCTAGTCTTTAAAGACTTTTCTTATGGAGGTCAAAAATTCAAAGCCACCCGCTATTGGGTTCATCCCATGTAATTTGCTGAATTTTCTCTAAATAATTTTCTAAGTTCGCTAACTTAGAAAGAAGATGGTCTAATTATCTTACATTCATCGGTTTAGTCAAGTTGCCAAGTTATTTTTAATCGGGTTGTCCTCAATTTGTGTTTAACACCTTTAGTATAAAATGTGACCTACTTGTTTCATGAGTCACGCTTTTATCTATAATGTGGCCTTGGCTAGATAGATAAAAGTTTGTTTCCTTTTTAATAAAGTTGTGGCATGAGATAGTTATCTTTGCGATGTGTATTTTTCTGCGTGTTTAATAAATTTTTCTTTCTTCATGTATTAATAAGTTTACTAATTCACAGTATCATTTACTTTGCAAGAACACTCCTCTGGAGTCCACTGGACTCCAAACTCATCCACAACTCCTTAAAGGGATAAGGAGGCCCGAATCTTTGAGTCTACTTCAAAATCAAGTTCGAAGGGACTGGAATACGTTGGTATATGAAAAAATATGGGCATTACGAGTAAAAGGTGTCTGGTATACACCTATATATGACGCATAATAAAGCTGGAATCTAGCATACAGGTTCTTAAACACTGATTTACAACGTATATACAGGAAGACCTAGAAAAACCGGGCTAATATACATGTGGTATACAATGCAGCAAGATGAACCCAAAGTCCATGAAATTTGAAGCCCAAGAGTTGGGTAGCTTATTGATGGGCCAAAAAAGGAATCCAACTTCAATTCTTCTCTTTATTCTTTGTAGCTTAAGATTTATATTCGTTTATTTGTATTAACTAATACTTTAATCAATTACTCTAGATAAATCTCCAAAGGCGTTGTCGTTCTACTTTACCTTAGTTTTCTTTTACTTAACTCATAATTTTTCATTACCTAATTTAACTTGTATAAAATGGATTGAATTCATTCCTTTAATTTTCTCCTTAAAACAAGTCTTTTAAAGATTAAGTATTTTATTTCAAAACAACATTTGATTTGTTGATGTAACTAATATTTTATTTAGATTAAAATAATTTTCTCCAAATATAAGAAACTAATTTGTTCTGAAAATTAACTTTTCAAAAAT
This sequence comes from Capsicum annuum, assembly GCF_002878395.1. NCBI lineage: Eukaryota > Viridiplantae > Streptophyta > Magnoliopsida > Solanales > Solanaceae > Capsicum > Capsicum annuum. The sequence continues at coordinate 147,030,038 of NC_061119.1, forward strand.
TAGCAAAGCACTTTTAATTTGATACTCTCTTAACATTTTCTCCAAAGGTATTACCGATTACAAAAATTGATTTTTTTATAATAATAATAATAATAATTAATAATAAGAGAATAATTCAATAAGCTTCTTCTTTTACAATAGCAAAACTCATTTTTCTCTTAAATTCAAAGAATTGGAATTTAGTTTAATTCAAGTAAAATATTTCTTGTTTGAATAAATAAATATTCTTTTTAAATGCGTAAATAAATAATTTTAGTATTTTTATAATATCAGCCTTTTTGCAAGGTTAGTCAAATAATAGTTGATAAACCGTTTTTCAAGCAAACGTTCCTAAGTGCCTTAAAAATCTTTTTAGGATGTTAATTGAACCTTTATTCATTTTCTCTACTTTTAAAGGATTATTTATGTTTTTTAATAAAATCAATTGGTGACTCTATAAATTTCTTGAAATTATTTCAATTTTTTCTTGATTTTTCTGAAATAGTTTTAAAAAGGTCAAAACCATTTTCTCTCAAATGAAATTCAAAAAGGATTAAACAAAAATTGAGACTCTACTGGGGATTTAACTAGGTTCTAAACAAATATATGAACTAACTTCTTTGACTAACTATTCGTGTCCGTACTATTTAACTGTTTGTTTGCTTATGTGTTTAAATTTTCACAAAATTTATAATATTGCATTTCATGACATACTTCCACATTCAAAATATATAAATTGTTTGGGATTTCACGATCATCGTGGACCCTATTTATCAATTACAAATAAAGTGTTGGAAATACTAAAGTTTATTGGCGCATTAGGCATTCGATGGATGTCCGTATTTTCAAACTCAAGTTGTCTACTTGAGAATCTAGTCAAAGCGCACTCTAGATACTTAGGATAGAGCAAAATGAAAAATCATTTTAGGCATGAGACTAGGATTACCCAATACCTGAGGGGGTATTACATCTATTGGCTATGATTCAATAACAGACGATCATCCTTTATATGTTTTAATTGTAGGATGTAATGCCTGATTGTACGTGACTATTCTGCCTTGGGATATATTTGGGGGCAATGGATCGTCTTACAAACATCATGTATATCCTTGAAATACTAGGCTCACCTAAGGATTGAAAGGTTCCATATAGGATAGGTCACATAATAATCATTTATGTGCTAAAGCGTTTCACTGTTATGCTTTGTCAATATTTGCGTGATCTGTGTGTTTAACTAGCATATCTTTGGATTTAAATAAGACTAGTTCATTATTCTATTTCGAAGTCTTAGAGCATTAAAAGGTATATAAGACTCAAAATTTCAATCCTTCTAAAATACCCTTAAAAGTTCATCGATAAAATTTCTTCCAATTTACCCAACTATTATTCAAAATTTCGTTAGGTCATTATCCAATTCATATTGACAACATTACTCTCACAATTCACTTTTTTCTCGCCTTTGATTATAGTATGAGCTATTCGGATATTCTATTAATGAAAAGACTATGTTGTCTTAATTTTTTTAATCAAATAAGCCTTTTAGGATGTTTATCCGTAAACAACAGATTTCTTCAAATCACCTAGCTCATTTGGTTCATAATTCTATTTTCCCGATCAAAATTTAAAATCCATCAAGTGATCAAAGTTCTGATTATTCAGCCAGTTTTTCAAAGTGTTCTATTCTCTGAATTCTTGACTAGTCTGTTTTAAATCATATATATGTCATTCATTTCATATATTACTTTGGTCAATTATTATAATACATTAACTAACATTTTTATCTTTGTGAGTGTTTTTATTTCTTTTTACAAGAGATTGATTTGTGTTGCTAATCAAACTTTTTCTCTTCATAAAACTTGACATTTGCAACAAGTTGGAAACCAGACGTTACTGAAGCCAAAATTGGGGCAAAATTTTGAGAAGTTCTCAAAATTTCAAGATATGGCATGTCAGAAAGAACTCAACTATTTTGCATTCTATATTGGGTCAAAATTTTTTATAAAATAGGGTAGAATTTTTGAGGAAAATCCTTAAAAATTCCACCAAACTAATCTTTAGAGCTGAACCAAGCTTGCAAATAAATGATTAACAAGGATCATCAGGAGAGCAAGGAAAAACTAGCACCATCAATTTCTCAAAACAAAGACTTTTTCTTTCAATGCAAGAACAGTAAAGGCACAAAGTTGACAACATTATGCATGAGAAAATGCATCACCAGACCTACCGTGGCATTGCCATAATAATCTGGACAACTTATCCTCTCCCTTTTTTCTCTTGATTTATATTTTTGTTACTTCATTATGATCTCTCACTCTTCCTCCGATTTTGTAGGAAAATGAACTGGCATAATGAGTAAGATATGAAAATATTATCCCAACCATTATCTCTAAAAAATCATATGTCAAACGACTTTAGCTTTAACCTCTATCTTCTATTACACTCTGGACTTTGTTACACAAAATTGTTATGCTATTAATGAGTGTTGTTTAAGCTATACAACTGACGTTATGTAAAACCACCTCTAAGAAATAATTCAAACACATCCTCTCAAAGTTTGAGGATTTATTCCAGAAGCTCTGGGCATGCACAAATTCTTTCAAGGATTACCAATTCGAAAGATGAAGTTTAACAAATCAACTTTTATATTTTCTTATATATTAGGGTTTTCTATCCTCCAAGAAAACCTACCGGATTGTCACCCCATTTGAGGTGACATATCCTATTATATTTGGGTCATCCACCCTTTCCAGAGGACACATTAAATTATCACTTTATTCGAGGTGACATATCTAATTATATTTGGGTCATCCACCCTTTCAAGATGCCATATGTAATTGTCACTTTATTCGAGGTGACACATCTTATTATATTTGGGTCATCTCTCATTTAAAAGGACACATCAGACTATTATCTCATTTAGGTGACATCCTATGATACTTTGGTTTTCCATCCTTTAAGAGGATGCATTAGACCATCACTTTACTTGACACACCATATTATTAAGGACCGTCACCTCCTTCAGAGTGACATATTATGTTATGGACTATCACCTCCTTTATTGTGACATATTATTATGTTATGAACCATTACCTCCTTCAAAGTCACATATATATTATGTTGTGGGGCGTCACCTCCTTTGGAGTTATGTATTATTATGTTATAGACCATCACCCCCTTCTGAGTGACATACTATATTACGGATTGTCATCTCCTTCAAAGCGATACATTATGTTATGGACTGTCACCTCCTTTAGAGTGACATGCTATTATACCAATTGTCAGCTCCTTTAGTGTGGCATATTAAAACAAGGGTTACGTAATTGCCTTTACATTACATTTTCTACTAATAAAGTTTAGTGCATGTGATAAGTAGGCATTGGGCTGTCACCTCGTTGGGATGTCACCTCGTTCAAAGTGACACGTTACACTTAATATAGGTCACCCACCTTTCAATGAGACATATTAGGTCGTCACCCCATTCAATGTGACACATTACATTCAAGATGGGACATTCGTTTTTCAATGAGATATGTTGGGCCGTCACCCCATTCAAAGTGGCACGTTATATTCAAAATAGGTCATCTTATTTTCAATAAGACACATTAGACCGTCACCCCACTCAAAGTGGCTCAAAATATTCAAGATAAGTCATTTTCCTTTACTGGCATACATTCGGCCATCACCTCATTCAAAGTAACACGGTACATTCAAGGTAGGTCGTCTGCCTTTCAGTGAGATATATTAGGCCATCACCTCATTCAAAATGACACATCACATTTAATATAGGTCATTTTACTTTCAATAAAACATGTTGGGCTGTCATCGCATTCAAAGTGATATGTTATATTCAAGGTAGGTCGTCCTCTTTTCAATGAGACACATTAGTCTGTCATCCCATTCAAAGTGACACATTACTTTTAAGATGGGTCATCCACCTTTTAATGAGACACGTTGGGACGTCACCTCACTGAAAGTGAGAAGTTACATTCAAGATAGGCCGTCCACTTTTTAATGGACACATTGGTCCATCACCCTATTCAAAATGACAGGTTACATTCAAAATAGGTTATCTGCCTTTTAATGAGACATATTGGGCAGTCACATCACTCTAAGTGGCACAAAATATTCAAGATAAGTCATTTTCCTCTTACTGGCATATGTTGGGTTGTCACCTCATTTAAAATGTCATGATATTCTTAGAATAGGTAGTGCAAATTGGTTCTCAACGTGATAGTTTCAAATAGATTTATACCAATTTATGTTTTTGTCGTTCTATATTTAAAACTAACCATTTTTTTAGATATTATCAAGAGCATCCGAAAGGATGAAATTATCAAATCAAAACCACAGGTGTGGATGCTTTCAAAAAGGACTAGCATAACATGGAACTTTGTCTTAATAGCGAACTAGGACATAGTCTAAAGAGGAATTTCAAACTCTCTGGACGTAAACTGAAGGACAACTTCCACCACTATCAAACTACACCTCTATCAAAAGGTATATAGGTATTTTAGAATATTTTTGGTCTCAATTTCATCACCGAGGCATTTCTAAATTGCACAAGAGGTAACTTTCCTCTTCTTTAAAATTTGGGTGACAACATGCCTAGAATTTAGGAATTTATATCAAAGTAGCTCTCAATTGTGGGTGTAAGGGGACCCATACTCATAATTAAAATAATTACAAGCCTCTTTTCCATAACTTGATGTATTTTTCACTCATTTTGAATCAAAGACCGTCGAAGATAAGAGACTATCTTTTCTACCTATCAAGTCGAACTGTAAATAGTCTATCCCTAAATATTGGGATATGTAGGTTGGGATCTATGTAGAAATCTTGACTGTATTCCAACTCCCCCTCCGAAATCCTCTAATTCCCTAAATTTTTTATTTCACCAATATTTAAAAATTGAGATAACTTGTGAGTTCTTTGAAAATCGTGCTTAAAATCAAGCTTTATAAACTACAAGTAGTTTGAATTCTCTTGCAACCTGAGATATGTAAGAAGACCGATACCAAGGTCTAACCATAACTCTACAAAGCTCGTGTGAAAATAAACCTCTTTCGAGAAATGAATTGATGGTCGGACAAAATTAGAAATGTCAACCTCCCTTTGTCCAGAGTAACTTTCATCCATTTTGTCCAAGAAGAGGGACAGTTTTTGATACCTAATTTTTACCCTTCATGACTAAGTTTAATTCAAAGTTTCTTCAATTTTAAAATAAAATTACAACATTTGTCATATCTAAATAAATGCTTTCTAAAATATTTATTTGGATGAATTTTGTCATTTAAGTATCAAAATATACACTCTTGTACTCACCTATACGAGATCATATAATTTTGATTGCTTAATTAATTGTTTTATCAAAAATCATTTTTAATGAATAACTATCTTGAAAAATTTCATACGGGTAAATCTTGAATTTTGAATATATTTTCTGTCATTAAAATAAGTTATTTGAAAGATATATGTTTGATTTTATTAAACCAAGAAACTTGAAATTAAATTGGGTATTTATTGATATGGAATTGCTATTCAATTTAGTCAATTTATTGAATTTGGTCCTGATTAAAATCAAATCAGCAACAATTGCGATACATTTGGACAATTGATTTTCAGTTTTGACTAAAATTTAAATAAATTGCCGAGATATTAATCCATGAGCAATTTAATAAGGCACATTCCTAATTTCTACCCAGCCCATCGGCAAACAGCCCTACCCCTTTTAAATTTCTACCCAAGCCTAACCCAATAGTCTAGACCCAGCTTATCACCCTCTATTTGCCCTTACCTGATTTCATAAACACAACGCAATAGCTTCAACAATAAAGCAATGTTTAACAATATAATGACATAGTCAACAAAAACTATGACTAATAAAACCACCGCCCTATTTACTGATTTACTCTCCCGTACAACCATCTATGGCTAGAAATTCAATGGGTTTCATCCTAATCAGTCCATGCCCACTGTTTTGGGAAAATAATTAACTCATCTTTTTCAGCAGCAAAGTAATGTCTTTTTTTTTGTCTTACAATGGATTTCAAACACTCAGGAAAAAGAATTTGAAATCTATCAGAAACCCTAATCTTCCCAGCCTTATCTATCAGAAACCCTAATCCTCCCAGCCTTATCTATCAGAAACCCTAATCCTCCCAGCCTTTCCCTATAAATAGACGTTTAGGAATAGATGGAAAGACAAGGAATTTTGAGGGAAAAATTAGGGATTTTGAAGGAGCATTCCTTTAATCCCACGTAACCAAGAAATTCATGGTGAAAATTTGCTCAAATTCATTGAAATTTTCTAAATTTCCAGAAGAATGATTCAATGCTGGTAAATCCAAGTCAAGTTTTAGTGGTGAAAATCCATCATGATAAACTCATAGTCCTAATTCTCTACTTCAAAACCGATAAGGACTTCATCGTCTTTGCACTTATCTTTCTTATTTATTTATTATTTATTCATTTGGAAATTATAATAATAAATTAATTATTGTGTTGTTAATTAAATTTTTCGTTGAGTGTAACGAGTTATGCAATTTGTCACATGGCTTAGGATTTGTATTAAAATCTTCGTGTTTGGTGTATTTCAGGATTGAGAGTATAATTGATCATTGGTATGTGTTGAAAAACTTGAAGCTTTTAATGGGTTTGAGCCATGTTTGGTTGTCATCTAAAGCTTGTGTTACTATTTTCATACTTCTAGAAAGTTAAAAAAATGGGTTTCTTTTCTGCACTTAGAATATTTAGCTAATGTTGTTTAAACAATCTTTCTTTTGAATAGGAAAATGTAGTTCATATTTAGAAATAAGTGTAATTCAAACATATTTATTGGTGTAGAAGGATCCGTATATTTGTTTGAAAATTGTCATAAACTTTTTACTTAATAACTTTCTTTTCCCTTGGCTCCCAGCCAACATTTGGGCAAGTCCACCATGGGATTTCTCTTAATAATATATCATTGAAGTTAGCTAACTTAGAAATAATGTGGTCTTAATTATATTAGACTTATCGATTTAGTCAAGTTGCTAAGTTATTTTTAATCAGGTTGTCCTTAATTTATGTTTAACACCTCTGGTAAAATATGTGATCTACTTGTTTCATAATTCCCTTTTCATCTAAAATGTCACCTTGGTTAGATAGATAAATGTTTCTTTTCTTTTTAACTAATGTTATAGCATGGGATAGTTATCTTTGCAATGTGTATTTTTCTCTCTATTTATTAAATTTGTCTTTCTTCATGTATTAATAAGTTTACTAATTCGCATTATCATTTCATTTGCATGAATACTCTCTTGAGTACACTGGGCTCTAAACTCCTCCACATATCCTTAAAGGGACAAGGAGGCCTGATTCTTTGAGTCTGCTTTAAACCAAGTCCGAAAGGGCTGGTATACAATATATATATGGGCATTACTGGTCAAAAGTGGCTAGTATATGCTAATATATGATGCATAATAAAGTTGGAAGTGGGCATACAAGTTCTTAATACACCGATATACAATGTATATATAGGAAGACAAAGAAAAATAAGGGCTAGTATACATGTGGTATACAGGAAAATAGACCTAAAGTCCATTAAATTTGAAGCCCAAGAGCTGGAAAGCTTAGTGATAGGCCAAAGATGCTGTCCAACTTCAATTCTTGTCTTCATTCTTTGTAGATTATGATTCATCTTTGTTTATTTGTATTAACTAACACTTTAATCAATTAATCTAGATAAATCTTCCAAGGCGTTGTCATTCTACTTTATCTTAGTCTTATTTTACATAACTCATAAATTTTTTTACCTAATTTATTTTGTCTAAAATGGATTAAATTAGTTCCTTCAATTTTCTCCTTAAACCAAGTCTTTTAAAGATTAAGTATTTTATTTTAAAATGGCCTTTGTTTTGTTCATATAACTAATAGTGTATTTATATTAAAGTAATTTTCTAAAAACCTAAGAAACTAATTTATTCAAAAAAAATTCTCGAAGTCCTAGGCTAAAGATATGAGAAGAGACTTCATCCCATCTATTATTCTAGTAAAACACTTAACCCTGCAGAGAAAAATTACATGATTACTGAACATGAATTACTTGTAGTGGTGTTTTCTTTTGCAAAATGCCGATCCTATTTGATTGGTACCAAAGTCATTGTGGAAACTGATCATAATTCTCTTAGGTATCTTATGGTGAATAAGGACGCTAAGACAAGGTTGATTTGATGGGTACTAGTGCTACAAGAGTTTGACTTTGAGGTTAAGGACTGAAAGGGCATAGAAAATCAATTTAAAGACCATCTATACCACCTAGAAGAGGAGACGTTTCTTAAACTAGGAGATGTGCTTGAGATTGATGATACTTTTTGAGATGAGCATGTCTTGTCTGCATCACAAAACTTAATCCCTTGGTTTGCTGACTTTGCCAATTATTTGGCAATTGACCAAGTCCTAAAAAGCATGTCTTTTTCGTAGAAAAATGATTTATGCATGAAGTAAAAAAGTTCTTTTTCAATGAGCCATACCTATTTTAGGTGTGTCCGGATGGTGTGATTCTAAGGTGTATTCCCAAAGTTTAGATAGTGAGTATTTTGAAGGCCTATCATCCATCTCTTGTAGGGGGTCACTATGGAGGTACTCACACTGCCTACAAAAATCTGCAATATGGTTTTCTCTTGGCCAATGATCTATAAGGAGGCACATGACTATGCTTAGGCTTGTAACCAATGCCAAAGGTAGTGTAATATCTCACGTAAGCATGATCTCTTTATGACACCTATTATTTAGCTTGAACTATTTGATGTGTGGGGTATTAACTTTATGGGTCCATTAGTGATTTCATATGGTATGAAGTATATATTGGTGGTAGTCGACTATGTGTCTAAGTGGGTGGAACCAATTGTGCTTCCCAATAATAAAGGTCGGAGTGTCATAATTTTTTTTTTAAAAATATTTTCTTTCGATTTGGTAATCTATTGTACTCCGCGCACTATCATTAGTGATAGTGGATCCATTTTTGCAACCGTTTGGAGATTAAGTCTATTTCGGTGAAGACTATGAAAGCCAATCAGACTGACTGGTAAAGAAAGTTAGATGTTGCATATTTCACCTACCCAACAACTTACAAAACTTCTAGAGGTGCCTTATCTTATCATCTTATGTACGACAAGGCATGCCACTTGCCAGTTGAACTTGAGCATAAGGCATTATGAGCATTAAAAAAGCTAAATATTGGGTGAAGTGATGCCACAAACTTTAGATTAGACAAGATAAATGAGTTAGATGACTTTTTCCTACATGATTATATGAGTTCATTATTGTATAAGGAGAAGAGGAAATTGTGCCACGATAAGGTTGAGAAGAATGTATCCCAACCTGATGATATGGTCTTGTTGTATGATTCAAGACTTTGCTTATTTCCTGTCAAGTTAAAGTCTAGGTGGTCAGGACCATTCACTATGGTAAGAGTATTTCCACATGGTGAGATTGAGTTACAGCGAGATGGGAATGCCCTATTCAAGGTGAATGGGCATTGTGTTAAGCATTATATGAGAAGCATGGAAAAGGTTAAAGTATGTAAGAATGTGAGCCTTGGTGAACTCTTAGTAGCCAAGAGATCTGAGTCGTGGCACAATGTTAAATCAGGCACTTCATAGAAGGTAACCTATGGGATTGTTGGTAAAGTCTAAGTACCCAACAAAGGTATAACATGCCATGGCATTAACTTAAGTACTGTTTGGGAGGGAATACAAGGTTTTAGTGTTCATTTTGTTTTTGTTTTATAGGATAGGAAGCATGGAGAAGCAACTAGAAAATGGTTAAAACTATAAAATTTCAGACAATTCTAGGTAAGTAGACTCATGTCTCAACTCACGTGACATGAGTCCAACCCACAACCCATGAGTTGAGTCATGGAAATTAAAAGCTAAAATTAGGTTTCTATACTTTAGCCTATGATCTGTGGGTTGTGTTGTAGAAATAAGAGTCAATAATGGTTTACAAAATATTAGGACTGGGCCAGTTTTTAAAATATCCTCTTTTAATCCTATATAACCTAACCCGAATCAGGTCGCCCATGCAATTTTAACCCTAAACCCGATCTATTAAGCCATTACTGCATTGGTTATAGACTTTTACTCAAAATCAAACTCTTCCTCTCCAATTTAACATCCAATAAGTAAACCCTAATCCATATTACCACATCTTTATGCGTAGCACACTTAGAAGTCAGGAAAAATCAAGTGTTCTTTTTCTTCTTCTCCAATATTCATCTTGAGGTAATATAGCACTAAACAATACACCAAAGAAGGGCGTGCAATCTAGATTTAGAGATGTGTCTTCTGAATGGAGTGGATTATAGAGGAGTACTATATCAATAGTGCCCTTATCCTACGCCAAACTCAAAACTAGAATCGAAGAGCGGAAACTACCAGAGCTTTCATTCAGCCAGGATCTTAACCTACACCACCACTTAACCTTAGTCTAAGCCCCCAGCTCCTCCATCTCATGTTATCAAGACTGGACCTAGGATAAATATAACCCTTAAATCACCGCGACACTTTTCTATCCTTCCCCAATATAATAAAGGAGAGGACGAGTCTAGTTCTAGTACTGGTAAGGAGTATTTATCCATCCTCAATATAAGAAGGGGGTGGAGTTCGCTTCACATACTGGTGATCAGGAAATAACAAGATAGTATAGGGTATGGAGGATGCTTCTTCTTCAGCTCCAGATGCTCAAGAGTTCACATATATCTCTGTCGTACTAGTTGCTCAGGCCATTCAAAGATGGTGTATTGTATACATACATAGCATCTATCATAGGGATATTACTTTAATGAATTAGTTTAGACTACAGAGGAGTATAATTGAGGGTCCTAGTATTAGGCTCACTACTTTGGTAGGTGTTCTAGACTTGTAGGCTACTTTTAATAAATATGGGCTCGGATGGATGGGCGAGCCTTTGGGATCTTACTAACCAGAAGTTATTCAAGATTTTTATCCATCCTATATGAGATTTTTATGCATCCTACACAACATCTATGGATTTGATCACACCAGCTGAGGGGAGAGCATAGGACCAACCCCCACTAACTCATACATTGGTTAGAGGTGGTAGGGTTGATTTATCAGAGGATACTATTTGCTAATTTTTGTTTGGGCTAGAGTTTATGGTGCCAACTACTACAAAAAATATTTATTATTGATTGAAAATATGGGGAGTAGAAGGACTATAAGAGATACGAACTATAAGTAGTAGAGGAGAAATTTAGCAAGATAGGTAGCTCAGTAGATTGTTGAGCTTCGTATTGATGCTCCTTGGGTCTAGGGAAAGGCAGAGATAAAGAAGTCCTTACAGGACTTTCAGCAAAATTTTCTAGGACAATCATGAGGCACCATTTATATCTAACAACTAAAGGTAATATGCTCACATGGGACCGATCTGTATTGGTTGCCAACCTCACAGATCCTAACTGAGATTCATGAGAGGGATTTTGTGAGTTCAACACTATTTATGCTTACATAGGACCGAGATTTATTAGTTGCCAACCTTATAGATCCTAGCTGAGATTTACAAGAGGGATTTTGTGAGTTTAACACTATTTCTTCCCTTACTTAATATAGAGAGTGTGTGATATAATAAAAGATCCGGTGATACGAGAGGTTGATCATAGGGTTGAGGATACTTGCACAACTAATATTGTGTTGATTAAAGATGATCCCAACCCCGTCATGCTCTATAAAGCATAGTCGACACATCTTCTGGCGTGACCTATTCTTAGGGGCCTACTGTGTCGGCTGAGCATATTGATAGGCCAATATTTGCTGGTGAGGTTGATATAGGAAGCTTCTAAGTGGCAAATTTATCACTCATAGACATCCAAATTCATGCAGTACTGTGGTTAAAATTGTGTACATGAGCTTAATTTCCTATTGAAATATGCTAATTTTTGGTTTTTATGATCTTGCATCAAGGATCAACTCTTATCCTCTTTTTATTTGCTTTAGTGATGAATATTTTAAAATGACATATTCAAGGAGAGGTGCCTTAGTGTATGTTATTTATGGATAATATGGTACTTATTAACAAGACTTGGGAAGGGTTAATGATAAGTTAGAGATTTGGAGACAGACCCTTGAGTCTAAAGGATTTTGGTTAAGTAGAACCAAGATAGAGTACCAGGATTGTAACTTTAGAGAGGTGTCATAGGAGGCTGATCTGGTTGTGAAGTTGGACTCCCAGACTATTCAGAAGAGGGAGAGTTTCAAGTATCTAGGGTCTATGATTCAGGGAAATGGTGAGATTAATGAGGATATCATACATTGTATTGGGGTAGCGTGGTTGAAATGGTGGCTCGCTTTTATATTTTTATGTGATAAGAAGGTTCCCCTGAAGCTTAAAGGAAATTTCTATAGAGTGGCAGTCTGACCTGCTTTGTTTTATGGAGCAGAGTGTTGGCCAGTTAAGAACTCCCATATCTGAAATTTGAAGGTGGTAAAGATTAGGATGTTTTGATGGATGTGTGGCCATACCAGGAAAGATATAATAAGGAATAAGATTATTCGGGAGAAGGTAGGAGTGGCCTCAATAGAGAAAAAGATATGAGAAGTACGGTTACGTTGGTTCGACCATGTGATAAGAAGGGGATCTGATGCTCCAGTGTAGAGGTGTGAGACTGGCTATGGATAGTTTTAGGTGCAGTAGAGGTAGGATGAAGAAATATTAGAAGAAGGTGATTAGGCATGATATGGAAAAGTTACATCTTACGAAGGACATGGCCCTTGATAGAAAGGTGTGGAGAACACGGATTAGGGTAGAGGGTTAGGGGGTGAGAGTGTGTAGGTAACAATAGGGGAGCATTCTTTATTTGTGTATGAAGTTTCTTGCGTATGGTGTTTAGTGTTGTATATGGTTTTAGATAGATAGCTTTTAGTATTATCTTTTGGCTGTAGTATTATCTTATAGCTAGTGGCGATAGTTTATTTTGCATATTATACTAGTTTATATGCATTTATGTTATGTTTGTTATACTGGTTTCGGTCTTATGCCAGAGGTCTGTCAGACATAGCCTCTCTACTTTATCTGATATAGTGGTATGGTCTGCCTACACTCTACCCTCCCCAGACCCCACTATGTAGGAATACACTGGGTATGTTATTATTGTTGTTATTATTGTAGATCCTGTGATGAAGATGAGAGGAAATCAAGATGAAAGGAATGGAAACTAAGTAAAAAGGTACAAAAGTTGGAGATCAGAACGCTCTCAGTTACCATAATCATGATCTTCAGAGTTGCAATCACAGTCAAGCAATTAGGTAATAAAAGACCATCAGGTGATGCGAGCGTGATAAGATTCTATGAAATTATGGAAGTGCGGTCACAATTCAAAGAACACATTTGTGATAGAGCAGTTGAATGTCCAGGGGAAGTTTGGTCATCTCACAAAACTGAGCCAAATTCTTAAAAAAGGCCAAACCCTTACACATTTTGGTTCTTCTTTTAAACCAACTTTGAAGTTTTGAGAGGGAAAAAATTTTTAATTAGTAAAGAGAAACAATTGTTCCAAGAGATATTTTTTAGTTGTAATTTGAAATTAGAGCTTTGGGATTACTCTTTCTTTATTTCCAATGGATTCAATGAATGTCAATTTGGGTAATTCTCTTTTCTCAAATTTCATGAGTATCTAAATATCAACTTGGGGTTATCTTTGAATAAGGTGCAAATATGTGTGGGTCTTTATTGGTAGTGCCAATTCTTGGTTATTGATGTTGGGTTTTACTAGTACTTGATTTTTAAATTGGAATTTGTGGGTGAAATCCCCAATTTCCCTAAATCCTATATCGTTCTTGAAAGTGGGATGTGGGTGACAAGTATTTGTGAACAGTAAATTATGTGTTAGCTTAGTCCTTTACATTGTCTTAGAAATAAGGTTGATTGTGAATTTGCTATGTCTTGGGCATCATCCTAGAAATAGGGATGCCAAATTAAGGTTTTGGGTTGATTTTCTTGCTACACCCCTAAGGTAATCGAAATAATCTATGGGTGATGTTTTGGTGTTCGGTTGAAAGACTAGCACCGAAACCCCTAACCTAGCCTGCCCATATATTCATTAATTAGAATTTCAAAGTTACTCTCATGTGCCCATACACTATTTGACCCTAGGAAAGAATAATCCCAAGACTCTTCTCTTATTGGAATTTAATCTAAAATTGTTTCTCTCAAGTAGCGTTTCAAGTTAATTTTGTTTAAACAATATTTAAAATTATACCCCCAATTTATTCTATGTCTTGTTATAAGTTTACATTGAACGTCAACACTTAGTAACTTTTGACATATATAGGATTCGAAAACTAGTCACACTCCTAGTGTATTCGAACCCAACTCAAGTTGGGTTATTATAGCGACGATGATTGTCTTGCCCCAAAATAATGGAGTAAGTTGAGCGTGATCAAAATGTGGCCATTGGTAGGGAGTGAAACTTTGTTTTTTCTTATGTGGTGTTGTTTGTAACTTTGGGTTTACCCGTAGTGTCGTGTTTCACTTTTGTTGTTGTTTTTGATTTTTTATTAGGTGATTATTGTTTCTTCCAAATAACCATGATTCAAGAAGGGATCATCAATGACCCATCATATGAACTTGTTGAAGTTATGGATTATCTTGGTGACAAAGAGCGTGGTAGTGCCATCTGTATCCCCCTACCAAGGGAAATAGAGTATTTTATGTCACAAGTGTGATGCTCCACTTGATTCATATGAAGGGTTTGTTTGGGGTCAACTGCATGAAGATGCCAATCTCTATTTGAGGAACTTTGAGCAAATATGCTCACCATTTGATATTGCTTATATCACACAATAGTTTATTCAATTTAGCCTTTTCCTATTCTCTATAATGGGTGAAGTGGTGTGTGATTGAGATCCCTACCCTCGGGGTCCATCACATCATGTACAAATACTTTCTTCGATCTATACTTCCCACCTTTAAAGATGTTATGATTATGTGACAAAATCACAAATTTTTGTTAATTCAATGGGGAGTTTTTGTATGAAGTAAGAGGGAGATTTAAGGATAAGCTTATGAAATGCCGTAACCATGAGGTGCCGAAGAAGATGCTTCTCTAAATATTCTATCGGGCATTAGATCAAGTCAACCAGACTATAGTGGACAATGCATCCGGTAGATCCCTTATTAAATTACCTTATGGAGTTGCATCAAGTGGCTAGTCCATATAGGGGTTGGTATATGAAAGATGCCGAGGTGGCCATGGGGCCTCCTTTCTCGTCCTTTATGTGTTAAGATTAAAGGAAAAAAAGGATGAAAGAGATGCAAATATGATCAAGGTGATATCACACATTGAACTTCTTACTAAACATGTGATAGGAACCTCCATTGAAAGAGTTTACACTATAGATGTAAGGGTTACTAAGGCATGTGAGGATGCAAAAGAGGACATACTTGATGAAAATATGGTATAATTTCCAAATTTTTTGGAGGGTTTCAACGTTTCCTCTCAAAGGTAAAGTGGGAATCAAGGTCAGAATAATGAGAACTGTGACATGTCTCCATGTGAAATGGAGAGGTACATTAATAAAGATGTTTATGCCCAAATTTTGATAAGAGTCGAGGGGGCCGACATGATAGTGAGGGAAATGAGGAGTGATTTTTTCCAAGTTACACCAAATGGTAGAGTCTCATTGAATCAAATATAAATGTACTTTATGCAAAGGCAAAATAAAGAGATGTTGAGTGGTATAGTAACAAATACTATTATCACTAGAAGTGGGAAAACTCTTAGCAAGGGAATAGAGCTTGATGATGAACCCGATGAAAGAGAAAATGATAAGCAAACAAATATGAAGAGTAAGATGCCAAAAGATGATGAGTTAAAGCCAAATAAAGTTATCATTGAAAATTCAAAGGTGAAAGAATCCCAAGTAGTCCCCATGCCATCAATTGTACTTCCACCACTTTTCCTCAAAGGCTTAAGAAAAAAAGAAAAAATGCCAAGTTCAAGAAATTTCTTAATAAATTTAGCAACCTATGCATCAACATTTCTTTTCTAGAAACTTTGCAAGAAATACCGGGGTATGCTAAGCTTATAAAAGAATTCATTTCCAAAAAATGGCTCGTGAAAGATGAGATGATAGAAGTGATTCATTATTGTATTTCAATTATGTCAAGAATGATGGAAGAAAATAAGAACGACCCCATTTCTTTCAAAATCCCTTGCACATCTAAATGTTCAAGTTTGCAAAGGAGTTGTGTGACCTCAGGCTGAGTATAAATTTAATGCCTTATGCTATATTTCATAAGCTAGCATTGGGGGAACCAACCTACAACTATGAGATTATAAATGGCCTATCAAACCATTAATAAACCTATTAGGATAATTCATGATGTGCAAGCTAAAGTCAACCGGTTCATCTTCCCGACCAACTTTGTGATTCTTTATTGTGCCTTAGACCATGAAATCCCTATTATTCTCAAAAGGCTATCTTTAGCCACCGGAAGGGGATTGGTGGATATGGGGTGTAGCAAGATGAAATTCTGCATAAAAGATGAAAAAGTTTCTTTCAATTAATGCAAGTCCATGAAACAACCAATAGGCATGAAAGTGGTGTCGGTGATTGATGCCATCGATGATGAGGCATTGAATTATGTTGATGTGAGTTTGGTATGACCCATTAGTGGGAGTCTTGTGGAATTGTGAGAGTGATGAAGTTTAAGCATTCGATGAAGTGGTTTCATCTTTAATGGGACTTGGATCCTACACCAACAACCCGGTAAAGTTGGACGTTGATCTAAAAAATCGTCAGAGTCCACCTACAAAGCCATCCATCCTTGAGCCACTTCAAATTAAATTGAAGCCGTTTCTGCCACACCTTTAATAGTTTTTATTAGGTTATGGTGACACTTTGACTATCATTATTACAAGTGATCTCGCATCCTACCAAGTGGAGGCTTTGAAATTAGTAGTTTTTATTCATGCCATCAGATGGACAATTGCAGATATCATAGTCATAGCCCCCGATATTTGTTCCCATAAGATCAAGATAGAACTTGGTCATGTAACAAGTGTGGAACATCAAAGGAGTCTAAATCAACCCATGCAGGAGGTGGTAAAGAAAAAAATTATAAAGTGGCTTAATGTGAGAGTCATCTATCCCATCTTTAATAGCACTTGGGTAAGCACGGTGAAATTTGTTCCAAAGAAATGCAGAATCACTGTAGATGTGAATGAAAAGAATGATCTTGTTCCCATTTGACTGGTTATAAGGTAGATGGTGAATGGACTACCACAAGTTGACTTCTTAGATAGAGAAGGACCATTTCCTAATGCCCTTTATGGATCAAATGCTACATGGGTTGGCCGGGCGGGGGTGGTATTGTATCTTAGATGGTTATTCGAGGTACAACCAAATTTGTATTTTCCCATAAGACCAAGATAATACAACATTCACTTGCACCTATGACACGTTCACATTTAAGTGGATGCCTTTTGGTTTGTGCAACACATCGACAATATTCCAACGGTGCATGTTATCAATCTTTGTGGATATGGTCAAGGATTCGATGTAAGTCTTTATGAAAGAGTTATTAGGATTAGAAAACTCATTTGAATCATGCTTTGAAAATATAAGCAAAGTACTTGAGAGATGTGTGGTAACCAACCTTATCCTGAATTGGGAGAAAAGTGATTTCATGGTTAAGAGGGATATTGCTTTGGGGCACAAGACCTTGGGGAAAGGTATACAAGTTGATAAAGCTAAGGTAGAGGTAATTTACAAGTTAACCCTTCCTTCTTCCATGAAAGGCGTGTAAAGTTTCCTTTGGGCATGTCGAGTTCTATTGGCGATTTATTAAGGTTTTCTCCAAAATCCCCCATCTAATTTGCAAATTCCTTGAAAATAAGGAAAAGTTTAATTTTGATGGTGAATGCTTGAATACCAATAATTGTCTCAAGGAGTTGCTTATATCGTCTCTCATCATTGTGGCTCTTTATTGGTCATCTCCATTTGAGGTAGTGTGTGATCCCTTTCTCAATGAGCTAGTTATGTTAATCTCGGGGAATATTGAAAAAAAATAGGTTTACATGAAATCTAAAGACTTTAACTTTTGGGTTATGGGTTGATGCCTTAACAAGGATTAACCCATATAAGAGACTAGTTGAATAAACCAATATATTGTTTAATTTCGAAAGAATTAAAGGATAAACTATCCATTTAAGTTGAGAAACAAATTGGTAGACTTTGGAATTCAACAACTCTTACAATTACAGTTATAAATTGGAAATGTAAGGTAACTCATAACACCGACTACTTGAACATGTTGGTTAACATAACTCTAGTTTGTCTACTCTCATTGATTTAACACTTGTAATAAAACTCATTTGTTGGAACACTATTTGACACAAACATCTGGAGACTATTACTTAGTTAAAACCTCTTTTATTTAGAACCTTCGATCAACAGTCTATTAACAACCATAGCACTTAGTTTTCACAATATTTCCTGTGGGATTCAATCCCAACCTAGTTGGGTTCTATATTTGATAGCAATCTCTTATACTTTCTAATGAGAGTTGTAATTTGGGAGAGTCAAATTTTGGCACCATTGCCGGGGAATATGGTTTTAAATTAAGTTTGTGATTATTAATTGACCTTTGGTCAAATTTCCCAAATTTTACCTTTTTTTGTTGTTTCTGTTCATTATAGGATCATTGTTGTTTATGCTATGCACCATAAGTTTAGGAGAACCATTATTACCCTTTAATCCTGAATCATATCTAGTTGGCAGAATGGAAGAGCAGTAAAAAGCTCAGAGACTAGCCGTTTTGGCTAGAGTACAGGTTAATCAACAGAATGATGTTCAACCAGCCTGTGTACCTAATATCAATGAGAAATATTTAGGGGATGATGATCTAATCAACCCAAAAAATAGGAGGCATGTTGAAAATATAGCTGTGCCAGTAAATAGAAACCAGGCAGCTAGAGAAAGAGCAAACCGATAACCTCCTAAAAATGACACAGACTTGGATAAGGCTGGTGTGAATAGAGCAATTATTCCACCACTATTGGCACCAAAGGTGAAGTTCAACATAACAAGTACCATGCTACAATAACATAATCTCAAGTTGTTGTTTTGATGACTTCGAATAGACGACCCAAATATGCCCTTGGTGAATTTTATCAACATTTGGAAATTATTTGAAAACCCTAGTGTTGGACAGAATACAATTCATCTTTGGTTATTCCCGTTGTCTCTGTCTAGGGAAGCAAAATTGGGGTTGAATGAGTTGGCCCCTACTTCTATAACAAACAAGAGGCTATTTAAAGGAGCTTTCCTAGAAAGGTTCTTTCCACCCTCTGGTATGTTATAATATTAGCAACTTCAAATAATTACCAAATAAAGCACTAGATAAGACTTGGATGCAATTCAAGAAGAAGTTGACACAGTGACCTAACCATAAGATGACCGATGAGCATTTAATAGAGACTTTCTATAGAGCTTTAAACTCCATCACTAAACCAACCATGGACAATGTTGCAGGAGGAGCATTCATGGAATTTACTTTGACTAAGGCTGCAAATATGTTGGAGCGGTTGACTAAGACAAGAAGAGCTTGGCATACTAAGGATTTTGTGGAAGCAAGCCCTACTATGTCTAGTGGTATGTCTGCAGAGCAATACCAGAAGGAAGAGGAACATGACAAAGATATGGCATACATGAAAACATCGATGGATCTGGTTACTAAACATCTGTTATTTAGGTAGACTGAGAAGGTGAAAGATATTGGGTCACAAAGTAGAGCTGATTCTAATTCTGAGGAGGAGGCCAATTATGTAAATAATCTGGGGGTTTCTAAGGCAATAGGCAAGGTAACAAGGTTAGAACTATTACAACAAAGCTGGTTACAAAAATGGGGACCAAGAGAGTTGGAAGAATAAGAAAGACAAGAGTGGGCTATATGTACCCCCTGGAAGTTGTGATAATATTGCTACCAGTTCAGGTAAGATCTCCGTGTAGGACATGATGGAGAATCTTTTAAAATGGGTTGAAGCAACGAATGCTGGTGTGACAACGATTAAGAGTGACTTCTCCTCAATGAGTCAGCTAGTTTATTCACATTCAACTTTTATCAAATAATTAGAGCAGTGAATGATCCAACTCTCAGTGGTATTTAATCAGAGAAAGAGCGGTACATTACAGAGTGATACAGCGTAAAATTCTTAGAATGATGGTTGTTGCATAGTAGTTAACACTCGGAGTGGTAAAGTATTGCTGGGCCTTTCTATGGGAAAATCTATGATTAATGATATGATTGAAAAAGATGTAGAAGATGATAAAAACTATCCAGTGGAGTCTAAGAAGTTGGATGGTAATGAGAGTCCATCTAACCATCAGTAGATTGATGAGATTGAAAAAAAAAATGGAAAAGAGATGGAAGTAGTGGTTGCTACTCTCCAAAAAAAACTGCTACACCTGTCCCATCTATTGAAAAAGAAGGCTAATGACACAAAGTTCAGCAAATTTATGGCAATGCTGAAGCCACTGACTTTGGTTGAGGCACTAGAGTAGATGCACAGATACACTAAGTTTATGACGGACCTTGTAACAAAGAAGAGAATAGTTAGCTATGAACCAGTGGATAATCTTCACTATTGTTGCGCCATTTTGACAAGATCATTAGTACAAAAGAAAGCAGACTTGGGAGTATTCACCATCCTTTATACTATTGGGTTGCTTGATTTTGCTAAGGCTATATGCGATCTTGGAGTAAGTATTAACTTTATTCCACTTACTGTTTATAAGAGGTTGGGTTTGGGGGACCCTACACCCACAAATATATGACTAGTGATGGCAGACAGGTCAGTGAAGTGGCCAGTAGGGATATTATATGATATGCTAGTGAAGGTGGCTAGATTTATATTTCCTATTGATTTCATCATTCTGGATTGTGAGGTGGGTTTTGAGGTATCCATGATCTTGGGTAGACCTTTCCTCGCAACTGGGAGCTTGCTTATTTATTTGCGGGCTAATGAAATACTGTTCAGACTTTATTATGAGGTAGTTCAGTTAGATGTGTGCCAGTCTATGAAGAAACATAAAGAGATGAGTGTGTTCTCCATTGTTGACATTTTATTACGAGGAAGAGCGAGAGGGGCCGATAGAAGAGAAATTTGTTGTTGAAACTATGGCTATGATTTTGATGAACTTTGATAGCGAAGGCATTAAAGAATATGAAGAGTCAGTTTTTGCCCTAACAAAAATGGGATCATACTCATATGCTCACAAGAAGCTAGATTTAGACCTAAAAAATCACCCAACACCACCGGCTAAGCCATCTATTAAAAAGCCACCGGTGTTGGAGTTGAAGGAGTTGTCGGGCCATCTATGGTTTGTGTTTTTTGGCAGTGGAAACACTTTACATATGATTATAGCAGTGGATTTAGGTGAACACCAAGTTGAGGCACTTATCTCCGTGCTTAGGAGATACAAAAGGCCTATAGGTTGGATTATGGCAAATATTATTAGTATTCCCCGAGAATTTCCACTCACAAGATTCAGCTTGAGGAAGATTGTACACCAACCACTGAGCACCAATGTCATCTTAGCCCACCGATACAAGAAGTAGTTTAGAAGGAGATCATAAAATTTCTTGATGCAGGAATTGTATATCGCATCTTAGATAGTAAATGGTTAAGCCCCGTCCAATGTGTGCCCAAGAAAGGGGCATGGCAGTAGTGGTGAAAGAGAATTTTTTTTTAATTTCACTCAAGCCTATGACTGGGTGGAGAGTTTTCATGGACTATCATAATCTCAACTCATAGACTTTGAAGGATCACTTCCCGATGTCTTTTATGGATCAAATGCTTGATTGGTTTGCGGGAAGAGGTTGGTATTATTTTTTGGATGGGTATTCAAGTTATAACTAAATTTTTATTACTCCAGAGGATAAGGAGAAGATGACATTCACTTTCCCGTATGGTACTTTTGCTTTCAAGCGAATTCTATTTGGTCTATGTAATACACCCACTACCTTTCAGCGGTGCATGATGTCTCTATTTTTTGATATGGTAGATGACACCTTGGAGGTGTTTATGGATGATTTTTCAGTGGTAGGTGATTCTTTTGAGTTGTGTCTGGTAAATTTGAGTAGAGCGTTACAAAGATTTGAGGAGTCCAACTTAGTGTTGAATTGGGAGAAACGCTACTTGATGGTGAAGGAAGGCATTGTTCTTGGTTACAAAATTTCAGCCAAGGTAATCAAAGTAGACCAGAAAAAGGCCTAGGTTATTTTGAAACTACCTCCTCCCATTTCAGTAACGGGAGTTCATAGTTTTCTTGGTCATGCAGGGTTCTATCATTGATTTATAAAGGACCTCTACAAAATTGCAAACCCACTTTGCAGACTTTTGGAAAAGGAGGCCAAATTCATATTTGATGATGATTGAAGGAATGCATTTGGATGCCTTGAGGAGAAATTAGTTGCTACCATAATCATTGTTGCACCAGATTGATAAATGCCGTTCAAACTTATGTGCGATGCAAGCGGAGTGACACTTGGGATGTGCTTGGTAAAAATAAGGAAAATGTGTTTCATCCTATTTACTATGCAAGCAAGGCATTGAATGGGGCTCAAAAGAATTACACTATGGCTGAGCAGGAACTTCTCGCGGTGGTCTATGCATTTGAGAAGTTCCATGATTATTTATTGGGGACCAAGGTGGTGGTGCATATAGACCACACCACTTTGAGACATTTGAAGGGAAAAAAAGATGCTAAACCAAGGCTAATCATGTGGGTGCTGCATCTTCAAGAATTTGACTTTGAAGTCAAAGATCAGAAAAGATGTAGAATCAGGTTACAGATTACCCGTCCAGACTTGACAGAGATCAAGCAGACAAGGATGAGCTCAAAATTGAAGATACATTCCAAGATGAGAAAATTTTGGTTGCTTTGCTCGAAAGGGTGCCTTGGTATGCGAACTTCACAAATTATGTGGTAAGTGAGATTATTCCAGAAAATCTTTCTTTTCATCAAAGAAAGAAGTTTCTCCATGATGTTACACACTACTTCTGGGATGAACCATATTTATTTTGGCATTATGCTGATAAAATTATAAGGAGGTGTATCCCAGAGGTGGGCATGCTGAGTATCCTCCAAGCTTGTAATGCTTCCCCAGTCGGGGGTCACCATACAAGTGGCCGGATTGCAAGAAAAGTGCTACAAAGTGGCTATTATTGGATGACACTATTCAAAGATACATATGAGTTTGTGTGGAGATGTAACCAATGCCATAGACAAGGGTAGATCTCAAAGAACCATGAAATGCCCATGAAAAAAATAATATAAGTGGAGTTGTACGATTTTTGGGGAATTGACTTCATGGGGCCCTTTGTGTACTATTATGGGTTGAAATAAATCTTGGTTGTCATCGATTATGTGTCTAAATGGGTTGAGAATGTTCCCTTGGCCGATAATGAAGGAAAGAAAGTGGTTGCATTCCTTAAAAAGAATATCTTCTATTATTTTGGGGTACCACAAACCATTATAAGCGACAGTGGATCACATTTTTTCAATCGAGTACTCCAAACTACCTTGGTGAAATATAGTGTTAAGCAACACAAGGTGGAAACTCCATATCACCCACAGACTAGTGGGCAAGTGGAGATTTCAAATCGGATGATAAAAGCCATTCTTGCGAAGAAGGTTAATACAAGTAGAAAAGATTGGTCTAGGAAGCTAGATGAAGCCTTATGGGCATATAGAACAACTTTCAAGACACCTATTGGCATGTCACCACACCAATTGGTCTATGGAAAGGCATGTCATTTGCTGATTCAATTTGAGCACAAGGAACTGTGGGCACTCAAGAGGCTAAATTTGAATTGGAATGACGCAGCCGAGTTGCGACTGGGGTAGCTGAATGAGATGGATGAGTTTTGTATCGAGGCTTATGAAAGAGCAGACTTGTACAAGGAAAAGATGAAGAAGTACCATTATTGGAGGATTGAAAAATGCGACTTTCAGAAGGGTGATTGGGTGCTCCTCTTCAATTCTAAGCCGAAGCTATTTGCAGGTAACCTTAAATCATTGTGGTTTGGCCCATTCAAAGTTAACCAAGTCTACTCATCTGAAGTAGTTGAATTTCAAAATGAGGAGGGAAGTGTCTTCAAGGTTAATAGAAAAAAGTGAAGCTCTATATTATTCTAATGGACTCGGTAAAGTACTTAGCTACGAGCTATCTCGATGAAGTCTGAGTAATCAAGATAACTGGGTCGTGCAGCGACAATAAATTAGGCGCTAGTGGGAGGCAACCTACAAACTGTTGTTGTACTAATAGTTAGAGTTTATTTGTTATTTTTGTGAAATTTGATATGTTTGTGTAGTATGCAGGACTAAGATTGTAGAAAGAAAGGATTTGCCCCAGTTGAGAGAGGGTGATGAGAAGGTTGATGGACCATCAAGTTCACGATAGACCATCATGAGACTGTCAAAGCATAGTTTTAAAATGGACATTCTAGATAAGGCTTGACAGCCAAGTTGATGGACCGTAACATATCCGACGGACCATCAATACCACCATTAACATAAAGCTAAAATATGAAGTTTCTCGATAGATCTGATGGGAAGTCAATTGGACCATCACCTCTGCGATGGATCGTTGATTTAACCATTGCAACATCGCAGGTTAACTATGTTTCTAGTAAGATCTAACGACAGAAATAATGGACCGTCAAAGCACTGATGGATGATCGAGTTGGCCATTAATTATAACGCCCCAAATTCGGTACCTAGAATGTTACACGGTGCTCATGACCCCGAAGGACCACAAGCTAACCCATGACTAATATTTGTAACTGAGCATTGAATAATACATTGTAAATATGCAAAATATAAGCTGTAAGGCCATAAGGTTCAAAATTAAACTAATACTGAATATAATACAATTTCTGTAGTGGGGTATGACAATACCAAAAAGTGAGATAAACTGTTTGAAACATGCTACAGTCTGAAAGCCTCTAAATTGTCTGAAAACTATGGAGTTGATAGGATATGTCCCCAACTAACTCCAAAGTACTGAAATAATAAAGTAATAAAATAATCATACTATCCTCGAATGATGAGGACTTACTGCTAGTCTGGCTACTGAATGTCTAATCTACTAAGATGCCCGGGAGCTCGTGGTTCTAAACCTTTCGTATAAAATACCATAGCATAAATACGTCAGTATGTTGAATGTACTAGTATGCAAGTGAGGTAGGATGAATGCAATAGTTCATATGCATGATCAATACTAACTAATTGAATAACATGAACGTGATAATACATGCATAAATAAGAGACTGTAACTGAATTCATGATAACACTGACTCGTGAATTTTGATAACATGGATTTACTGATATTTAAGTGCTAATACTAGGATACTATATAATTGAGTCTATAAGGTACTAAGGAACTGATGTTATATTATTAATAAAGGAAAGACTATTTCTGACAATTCTGATTATGAAGAACTGGACTGATTGACTATATCTGACAGTCCTAAAATTAAACACTGATAACATGGGATACAGATAACTGTAAAACTAAAATAACTAATATTGAGAGACTGTATCTGACAGTCTAGGTTTTGATGGAGCTAGCTTAGTTTTGTACTATTCTGATTTAACTGTATCTGACAGTTTTGAAATCTGAAGAACTATCTGAATTTTATTACTGAGACTGAATGGCTGTATCTGACAGTCTTAATTCTGTAACTAAAACTGTGGGAAGTAGTCATCTTACCGATATTCCCCTAATCTGCTATTACTACTGAGCTGGGGTCCCATCTGTAACACCAATTAGAAGGGTGTCAATACCGCTCCACTGGTAAGGACAATCTATGAGTAACCCTCATATAGCAGGTAACTCTAGTGAGAATGGTGGGAACCCTCATATAATAGGTTAAGCCACCTCATCTACCCTAATATAGTAAGCTATGATGTCTCAAACTATGCTGGCTATATAGTTCTAGAACATAAGAATTGCTTCTAAGAATTACACCCTCATATAACAGGTGAGTTCCCATCCTTTGATTCACTCGGTACTGAATCCTACTCCTAATTTAATAGACACTGAACTAATTAACTAAATTGAACTGATACTAATGGTATTGTTTAGCGGAGCTAACTGAGTTTACTAAGTTCTGTTAACTAACAGAATGCTACTGAAATCTGAAGACTGACGGAGAGTACTGAAGTTACTGAGATTTTTGGAAATACTGAGGTTACCAAGATTACTGAGTACTGATGTTACTGAGACCACTGAGGTCACTGAGATTACTGAGTAGGATTAGGCTGATACTGAATTTACTGAGTTTTCCTGAGTCATGAGGCTGGCTGAATTCTAAGGATTATGGCTTGACTGAGAGTATCGTGAAAACATGACACTGGCTTTAGGCACACAACTAAATTGTCGGGTACAATTACCTCCAGGACTCGATAGCATGAAACTGACAGGATATGACACTTCTGGAACACATGACCAATATCAACAATTCATAATACATTAATTTGGGGATTTAATGAAGCACA
Organism: Capsicum annuum; assembly: GCF_002878395.1. Classification (NCBI taxonomy): domain Eukaryota; kingdom Viridiplantae; phylum Streptophyta; class Magnoliopsida; order Solanales; family Solanaceae; genus Capsicum; species Capsicum annuum. The sequence goes on from NC_061119.1 coordinate 147,056,581, forward strand.
TGGTTTCCATAGTCTTGTACATGAATGGAATTACATATAAACATGCCAAACTTCCATCAACCTAATTTCATGGACATTGCTTCAACCATTCATAATGCACAAAATATCATGGAAGTCATTCTTAGTCATAGGGTAAAGTATACACTTATCATTTGGGTCACAATTAAACTATAATGCATAATTTCTATTCTCTTAGGCATTTTATCAAACACCTAGGATGAATGACTTAGGGCATAAGCATGACCATCAAGTTAATACAACAAAACTCCATAGTTCAGCTCAATTTCACATGTTTCAGACCACATACTAGCATAGGTTCATGAACAACACATAAAGATTCCAACTTGGGAATCATACAACCATAATCATATAAACATAATCAACCCACAACAAAATATTCATAATACAAGATTTAAAACTTGATTCTTGGGCTTCATGGATGAAAGGAATCCATGAATGAACACTGTGCATACCTTAGTTCTTGATTCTATGAAGATAGAGGGAGAGATTCTTGAATTTGAGTCTTGGATTTGAATCCCCAATTGAAAACCTTAGCTTGTTTTTGAGAGAAACTTGAGAGAAACACTATGTTTTGGATGAAAAATGGCTGAATCACGTGTAATTGGGTTTAAATAGGGGTGGGAAATTGACCCTTTTAACCCCTGGAAGCATATTTTAATTTTTCGTAAACATTTCCTAATTTTCATCATTAGCGCGATATGCCACTATCGCGCCAAGTCACTGGAACTGGAACATGGTGGTGCGATGCGGGGCTATATCATTACCACTTTGTTTGCAACCTAGAAGTTTGGCGCGACGCAGAGACATCGCACTGAGACACTGGAAAAAGAACAATTCTGAATTGAAGCTCTGGCGCGATGCGCCATAGTCGCGAAGACTCACTGGATTTTGATGATTGCCATTTTGGCCTGCTCTACGATGCGTTGATGGCTCGAGTGGCACACTGCCTTACTAAAAAGGCTCTAACTCTTCTCCCAATGTAGGATTTGGGCGAGTTTGGTATCGTTGGAAAGCTTATTCAATTTCCCACATGATAAAAAGTAAAAAATCTTTAAATACCACATGTATAAAAGTGGATTCATATTTAAAATAAGTTTTCAATATTTCTGGGATGATATTAAGCTAAGTAGAAGTACGGGGTATTACATTAACTTAACACTAACTAATAAAAGTTCAGGCCGGTTAAATTTAATCCCAATTGGGTTATTTTGATCTGATCCAAATGAATTTAAAATATAAAAGGAAATGGTTACATACGTTGCCACCCTTTAAAATCCTAAAATTGTTTAACTTCTTCTGCATTCAAAGTACCAAGGATCAATTATTTTCTCTTTGGACTCTCCTTCTTACCTTTCTCTCCTATTTAAACAACTCCATCCTTCTCTTCCGCACAGCAAAATCAATCTAGCAATCACTGAGAAAGGCTTTAAGTTTTCTTTTATTCTGAGTTTGCAAGTCAGAGTAGTGAAGTTACCACAGAATCAAGGTATGGTCACAACCTTACTTTTTCTTTCCAAGTCTGTGAACACGAAGTATGTATGTTTTTAATTGATTGAAAGGAATTTCATCTTATTTGTTTTGTTGTGATTCTAATTCTAAGTCAAACTCTTGTGTACACTATTCTGGGTAAAGTTTGAGTAACCCATGAACAAAAAAATTGCAAAATTTGTGTTCAAACATTAAATTAATCTCATAATTGTATGCATAATAATGTATAGCACACTAGGGATTTGAAAAAATGCCAAAGTGAAGTTTGAAGTTGAAAAGTGAGGCTAATGGTAATCTTGATGGACCGTCGGACACCTGACGAACCCTCAGATAGACCGTCTTCATCCGCGCTTAATGATTTGATAAACCATTGGCACCCTGACAAATCATCGGGTTGACCATCGCAAGGCAACTTCATAATAGAGTCACTGGTTAAGGTTTGACGGCCAGGTCGACGGACCGTCAAAACCCCGATATATCGTCAACCCATCCGTCAAGTTATGTTTATAGTAATTTTTTCTTTAAATTTTGATTCATTTGTTTCTTGATATGTTATTCAGGAAATATGGCATGGTAACTTCCCTTAACCAGTGGCGGTGGAAGAACATAATTGGCAAGGGGCGAGCCAACATTGTGTGAGAAGGCCTCGTCTTTCAATATAAGGAAAATAGACAATATGAATTGGGCACTCTCCCAGTCTGAAGAGGAGAGTGTCAATAACTCCAGAAGCACAAGTTTGAACCCCAACAAGAAGGGGTAAATACATCAAACCCCAACCAAATTAAGGCATTAGAAACTGAGGATTCTAATGTGGTCAAGAGCAAAGACACTCAAATAAAGGAAGTAATAAGGTGGCAAGTTGAAGAAGAAAGGTATAAATACCTTGATGAAATAGAACTGACTGCAACTAGGCCGATCAAGAAGTCAATCTCCGAAGAACATCAGATAGTGATGATCGAGTTGTATGAGTATCCATAGCTTGAGTAACAATTCAATGGATATAAGTTATCTTGGATGAGCAAACCTCTCAGGCCATTCCAAATGAGCCTTGCACGAGAAATTTTTGCCTGAATAAGTGTTAACTTATTTTCCTGTGTGTGCAAGTATTTGTGTTAGTTCTTGCATAGTAATACACCTAGAACTTGATCGGTTCATAAATGTTCTTTTTTGGTTGATTCAATAAGATAGGATTGCAGGCCTCTTTGTACTTTTAGTCCACTTAGCCAAAATAAATGAACCACCAAAATGATTTTTCCATTTTTGAATCCCTTTTTTAGCTTATGTTAGTTTTTCTTCATTCCTAATAACTTTGATTTACTCACTTTAGGTTTTTAGCACCTAACTTTGGCCCTGGTCTAATATTAAACATTGTGTACCTTAACTTAAGTAAAATACCTAAGTTAAGGGTGTCTACTATTGGGACGTTAGTAGTTTAATGAAAATGTGGTCTAGAGTTATAATGAAGCATCCAACCTTGATCGAATTAGATATTGTGCACCTCAACTATCTGCATCAGCATAAGTTTAGGGTGGCTAATGTTTTAAAAAAATATAAATAAAAATAAAAAATAAATGGGTGTATGGTAAAGGTGTGAATGAATAATATGGATTGTAAGTAAGCTGGAAAAGCAGTAGTCTTGGTGAGTAGCAATCAAGGGAAAAAAGAGTAAAGTCTAAACTTTAAGTCACTTTTCCTAAAATTTGTCATCACCTAGACCCGAAACCTCATTACAAGGTTGAGAAAGACTTGCTTGGTCTTTACAAATCAACCGCAAGAGATTATTATATGGTAAGGGAAATCCTATGGATATGTATGCTATGTTTGCAACTTCTTTGATGAGTGTGTGAGTCTTGATTTTTGTCCATAATTTAAATGAATAATTATTGGTGGACGTCATTGGCTGTGAGGGCAACTTGTGTTATGCTTAGTTTTTCTGATCTTTGTAGGATATTGTATCCATATTTGTGTATGTACTAAATTATAAATAATTTCAGTTGTAGATCCTAATGTATTGATACCATATGAGAGAGATGACTGTTGAGTGGTTGTGTGAAATCTAGTTCAACAGTTGAATGCCCATCATTGTATTATTTATGTATGCGATTTGGTGCTAGTTGCTTGAGGACAAACAATTGTCTTAAGTTAAGGGTGTTGATGTTCTGGCTCTTGACAAAACATTTTACATCTTTTTCTAGGGATAATTGTACGATTTCAAGCACCTATCATTGTATTTAATACCAAATTTTAGTGTTTTCAGGTCAAGGATTTAGCTGAAGAAGAAACTTAGAAAAGTAGCAAGAAAGGTCACTGACGGTCAAACTGGACCAAGTGGATGACTCCTGTGATGATCCAAGTGATGGACCGTTGGACCTTTGATAAACCATTAACTTGGCCATCAAGCTGAAATAGTGATTGGAATATCAAGTGATCAAGCGATGGTCCAGTGACAGCCATCAACATAACCACCACCCCTTAACCAGAATTAGAAGAATGGGACCATCAACGATGGTTTATGTGATAGACCGTTAGGATACCGACGGGCCATCAATATGACCTTCAAATTCGACTCGACTATAATAAGTTCAAATTTTAAATACCCAGTACCTGGGAACATCTAAATACCCAGTTTAGGTTTTATTAAGGTATCTTTTATCACATTTCCATATGAAAAGCTTATTGTAACGTATTATTCTCTAAGATTTAAGCTACTATTATGGATCTAGCTATTTTGTTCATTTTTAACTGAAGATTCAAGAACAATTTGTGTAACTTTTTAAAGTAATTTTATGAATTTATTTATGAATAACACAATGATTACTTCATCTTCTCTTGAGATATGTGGCTAAGCTTCGATAACTAGGATTATGGGAGCCTTGAAGTGAATAGTTGATTGAGTTTGTGAAAACACTTAATTTCCATATGTAATTGAGATTGTATAAATACTTCTTCATATTAATGACCTTTCTTGGTTGCAAACTTGAAGGGTGCACCCAAGAATATCACTTGTTTGAGTAGAAAAGTGTATGTTGGGAAAAGAAGAGGTTTACATAAAATCTACAGAATTTAACCATTGGGTTATGGGTTGATGCCTTAACAAGGATTAACCCACATGAGAGACTAGTTGAATAAACCAATGTATTCCTTAATTTCGAAAGAATTAAAGGGTAACCTATCTATTTAGGTTGAGAAACAAATAGGTAGATATCAGAATTCAAGAACTCTTACAATTGAAGTTATAAATTGGAAATTTAAGGTAACTCGTAACCTTCACTACTTGAACATGTTGGTGAACATAACTATAGTTTGTCTAATTTAATTGATTTAACCCTTATAATAAACCTCACTAGTTAGAACACTATGTGACATAAACATCTGGAGACCGTTACTTAGTTAACCCCTCCTTTATCTGGAACATTCGATCAACAGTCTGTTAGCAACCATAACACTTAGTTTGCATAATATTCCCAATGGGATTCAACCCCAACCTAGTTGGGTTCTATATTTGACAACAACCGTATACACTTTCTAACGATAATTTTAATTTGGGTGTATCAACCCCTCCTTTCTCAAATCTTCAGAACATCACATCTTGTCTAACTTTTACCTTTGAATTTATATAAAAAATCCTCCATAAAACATGTGTTTTTGGAAATGTAAGATCGATAGAAAGAACCGCTGGTCCAACCCTTGTGCTACCAACACTTTTTAAGCTAAAACAAATCTTCTCCTGACAGCTATTGTATTACTTTTTTGATAGCTTGAACTTCAGAATCATCAAAATACTAGAAAACACTAGATGATGCATTCATGACAGAGTTTGGAAAGGAGAAGCCTAGTCAAGTTAGAGGCTATAGTAGATTAGTGACACCAACTTTTCTGAAAAATGATGATGAAATGAACGAACTTAAACAAAATTATGCTAATGAAGTTACTGCCATGAATGAAGAAATTATAAGTGGAATAAGAGAAGAAATGCGATAGATTTTTAGTCTGTTGCTGCAAAACAATCTTTGATTGAATTTTCAAGATATACTAGGGAGTGACAGATCTAACATTACTTCACTTGATGTGAGTAATACATAAGCTATAGGAGGAAAAATTCTTTCAAATTCTTTCGGCTCAGCTCATTCTTCTATTTATGAAAAGGTACTTTATCTTACAAATTCACAAGAAACTTAAATTCTAAACTTTTAACTTGATTGAATAAATTAAAGAAAATTTGGAGTCACATACTTCCTCATTTAATATTGATTTTTTTTTATATTTGTTGAGCAAAATTTTGGTTCATTTGTTTCAGTTTTAATGTGCAGGATCAATTCTGGGGATCAAAGTTGAATGGTGGGTGCCACAACTCAACTTGATCTAGATTTAAGTGAATGATGAAGAATTTTTAAAATATTTTGATATACGTTTAAATACATTTGTTTTTTTGTTAAACTTTGTACGAATTTTGATTATGTTGTTATCTAATTAGTATGTAAAAGGCACGTTTTTTGAAACCAAATCTATGCACTTCAATTATTTATTAGCTAATTAGTGCATGAGATTATATATAAATATGTATGTTTATGTATTGTGCTTAGTGATGTATAAGTTTTGATCGAAATAATTATTTTTTCAATTAGAAATTACGTACTAACATTTTATATTTCTAGACTTCAAAAGTGTGGCTAAAACATGCTTACACTTTACAAGTGTTGTCATAGATAATGAATAAAAGTCTATGTTTTTGAAGTGTGGATAATAATAAAGAAAAGACCACGTTTTCTAAGTATTGCTATAGAGGTGTTACAAATGGCTATGCTTGTGAAGGGTGACCAATAGTAAAACAAAGGCAACGTTCTTTAAGTACAGTTATAGACGTACTTCAAAAGGCTACGCTTGTGAAGCGTTCCCAATAACAACAATAGAAAACACGTGTAAGTTTAGATTTATCAAATAAAAGTGTTGCCAATGACAAGATGCAAATCATGGACTTTATACCTTAATGGTGTAGCTGATATGGAAACACTAGAAAACGGCCTTTGATAAAAGGTTACACCTTTTTAGGCTACCCTCTGAAAAGTGTTGCCTAAAGTCTGAAAGTGTAGCCTTTGATCAAAGGCCACACTTTACAAGAGTGTCAATAACACAAAAATATTGAAGTGGTAGAATAGTTTATTTGTGTGCAAAAGGTTTGAAAGGATTCCCCGAGCATTCGGTCGGAGTCCATTTTTGAACTTACAAAAATCTAGTGATAGGTACCTGATTGGACCACTTTACGCACCCATTGGGCCACTTTAGGGCTAATGTGAAATGGTTTCCTAGAGCTTTCAACACTTAAAACTATTAAATTATGTAGTTACTTTGGTCATTTTGTTAGATATGATGTGTTTTGTGTTATGTTTTACCGAAAACTAGGTATGGGAGCTAAAGATGATAAAAGAAGTGAAACTTGAGTTTTGAACCACCAACATGGGTACCTATGACCCTTAGGTACTAACTAAGTAGCATAGCTTTAAGAACAAGTGTCATAAGATTGAGTTTCAGAGATTCAGAAGCGGCAATTTTAGGCCCTGGTACCTACTATGGGGAGGCTACGACGTGTAGGTGATATTACAAGGACCAAAAGTGGCAAAGTGTTGAAGATCCTATAGGTATTTAGAGTTATGAACCTATGTGGGCCCACCTACAAAACATAGGTGCCACCTATAACCCCTAAGTGGCTCCGTATGTGGCCACCGACTTTGGTTTTCCTCTTTTATTATGGAGTGGTTTCCTAAGGTTTCCATGTAATTTATAAATACCTTTCTGACATTTTTACTTAGTTTACGCACTCATTCTATTCACAAAAATATATTTTTATTCCAAGATTGGATTTTGATCTTAGGATTCTTGTGTTCTTAGTTTTTGGTTGATTTATTAATTTAAGACTTTTGTTTTTCTTCATATATTATTGTGAGATTGATTCTATGCTTTCACTTATCAATTCCATGCATTATTTCACAAATATGAGGGGCTGAGTCCCTTAGCTGGTGTTGTGGGAGCCTAGGCTGAATAACAAGGTAGGGGAAGTACAATGTTGTTCCCAACCATTATTCTTGCATGTATTGTGATCATCTTAAGTTTAATAGACTTCTTAGTGGTTGCAAACATTAAGAACCCATTTGTATTCGCTACTTATTATAAAATATAGGTAGAGATTAGAAAAAGAAGATCATGAAAGTCATTTGAGATCACCTTCATCTTATAATTCCGTCATCTCATTAAATTAACTAAAGACTCAAAATGTAATAGTCAATCTGGGACCTAGGATAAGGGTTAGTAAAGCGACACTCTAAAACTCAAAACATAAAAGTAAAATTCACCAAAGGAATTCACAAGACAGTTAGTGGTACATAACTTATAGAACTCTACATGCATAATATTGGGTTAGTTCAACAGGCACGATAAACCTACATAGTTGGGAAGCCAAGCGGAACACAATCATAGTGTTTGTATGTTGCGACCAAATTTCTTGGATCATGATGGCGCCTAATATAACCCACCTGTAGGTAAGCCAAACCCGTAGTCCAGAGTTGCTAGTAATGAACTACCCTACTAGATAAATTAAAAAAATTAGAATGTACGAACTAAAAGATCAATTACACAACATAGTTCAAAAACATTGTAGTATTAGTACAAGAGCTTCTACATAATAATATTTCAAAGTGAAGTACAAACAAATTCATTGATACAACTCATCTCTGAATACAATATTAAGACTAGTCTAGTACTAAAGTGGGAGGAAAGTAATATTTCGAATGTGAAAAGCTCACCCTATGATTCCGAACCATGGGTGCTCTGCACGACACGCACATCTATCATGATAACAAGTACTATGATCTATAGGTTGATAAAGTGTATATAAGTATCAAACACATTGTAGTTAGTAGGAAACTACCGATGGAGCTCCAAAGATAAAGTAGATATACACAATATACAAGCAGATTGGCAAACTACACACGATTATCCAGTAACCATATAGTAAAACCAACAAGATAGTAAGGATAAACCATCTTATTCATGTCCATGAGAGATAAGGAAGTAGTAAGGATGCATTGCCTTATTCCATCCATATTTTGGAATCTCAACACTATACAGTATATCAATGGACAATATTCAAGTAAGAGCAGAAAGAAGATATATATATATATATATATATATATGTATACAAGGACAAGAATGAAAATATAATATAAGTGAATAAAGAAAAGGCTACTAAAAGCACAACCTAAGTAATTAGACTAGCAATTTAAGACCTCATAATTATAGTAAGAGCTAGTTCTAGAATACTCAGGGTTTTAATCCATATATCAAGTCATCAAATAGTCATGCATAGTAATATATCATAAGATAAAAGTGGTCAGAATCATACCTTAAGTCTCGATACCAAATCCAATAGAAATCTATCAAAAACAAGCCAAAACAATGATCATGACAATAATAATAACAATGATAATAACTATGTGAATAACAACGCGAGTAGTGGGCTAGTCCGAACAACTAAATAGCTAGCCAATCCTATTATGTGCCCCTACCGCCAAAGCTCAGATTTTTTAGTCAACACCCAACACACCACAATGCATATTCATCACACATAGCTATGAAACCCCCACCCATATATGGGTTGATAGATATAGGCGCATACTGGTTATTGGTAAAACATATGCATAAATAAATGCAAGGTGTATAATCAATATCACAAACTCATCCTAATGAATATCACCATCATAAAGATCATCATCATAATCATACTCATTATAATCATCCTCATCATAATCATCTTCCAGAATCAAATCAGGAATATGTAAGACATTTAGAATTTAATCAGGAATAAGTATCATCAAGACTAAGAGTTATACCGGTCATAAATGTCATGAAGACAAAAATTAAATGATTCATAAATATAATTAATATCATCTATATAATCAACACATGCACATATAACTTCAATATTAAATCTATCATTGGGTTTTACCTAGAAGTTACATCATCAATCTAAAATCTTCCTCTGTCCCATACAAGCGAGATATGTATTGGGAGATGATAGGTGCGCGAACTCAAACCATGACAAAAATAGTGGAAATTCGTACGTCTGAACTTTACAACAAAATTATTATAAGACTATAGAAAAAGTTAGAATTTCTCAACACTAGAGTAATCAATAGTATCAAATCATAGACCAGAATTTGCCTCGGTCAAGTCATTAAAACATCATTAATAATCTTATTTGCATAAAAGCTATTCTATAAGATGAGTATTTTTTATTATTATGAAGTAATCTATTTTAAGGTAGAAAGTTGGCTTTAACCATCGTTTAGTGAGAACAATAATAAGATTTTAATTGAATTTGAATCATATCAATAATCAATGCAATGATCATGTATATAATGAATCTATGCATGCCATCACAAGCATTCAAAAAATATAACCATAAGAATTAATTTATCAATAAACTACAATCACATCCTTTACAAGGATAAATAATCCAGGAATGGTCAACTCATATCAAAACTTGATCGTAGGCCCAATAATATGTCTGAAATAATGACAACATTATAATAATAGGCTGAGGCTGATGTTTATATGAGGATCTCATATCAATAATCATATATATACATTATCTAATATATATTACCCATAGCATATTTATGAGGCATAGCATCTCCATAATCTATAAGGTAGATCTATAATCATCATACGTCTAGGAGGCAACTCATGTCTAGGAGGCATTTATCATATCTCTAAGGACTAAGCATCTATAGGCCATATATCATAACTATGTCTATGCATATATTATCAATTATGTCAATGGACCATATCATAAGTCAAGTTTGGAATGCCATAGCTTTGCTACAAGCCATAAGTCATAATCAAGGGAAAGTCATCATAATTTACCAAGTCGTAAAGTAACCTTATTCTAAAGGCTCAATAGTCTCAACTATTCCTAGCATTCGCAACTAAGTCCACAAGGGATAACATAAGTCTTAGAGTAAGGTGGGCCGAAAGACCCACCTCTAATCTTCAATTTACATATTTAGGCAATTTCTACCACAAACTAGGCTAAGCTATCTAGATTAACTTCTAGATGTCAAGTAAGCCACAACCAATCCTAAGATAGGAATTCCACCTAGAAACATGGGCAATTATGTCAACTTGACATAAATTAAGATTTCCTGATCACTAGAATGGTCCAAATATACTTAAACATACTAACCATTCTTCTAATGCTAAAACTACATCCCCAACCTAGCATCATATCATATCCATTCTAAGAATTTGTTCAAAATAGGGAGAAGGCAATAGTATACTAAAAGTGTAGTAAAAATTTCCATTTATGGGTCAAAATCCTCATCTAATGCCCAAACTTCAATAATAAAGGACTAAGTCATTCAACTAATCATCAGTCTTATCATTGACATTCACATGAAATATATAACATATATCATCTTAAAAAGAAGAGTAAATAGGAGCCTAAATCAAAGATGAACCAAAAATCTCTAAACTATTCACCAGGCATCCATGCCATCACACTACCAAAATCATAATCTACTCATCAATACATAAATAATGATACCCATATTCCACCATTGTGATTCGGATCCAATAACGACACTAAAAACCCTATGTGGGTCCCACTCATAGAAAATCACATTTATGACACCAACCTAATATGACATAAAGCTCAAGGGATCAAATCCCTCAAAAATGGGAGAGAACCAAGCTAAGTTTGGGCTAAAATTAAGTCGTCCAGGATTTAGGGCTTTGGTCAAATTTTCAATAAATTCAAGCATGTATTAGAAGAAATCTTACCTTGAATCCTAAGATATTTAAGAAAATATATTTTAATCAAGCTCCTAAGTCACCCCCAAGACTCAATTTTAAGTTAGCACACAAGTTTAGGGTTTTTTATCTCAAGAATGAGTGAGAAATGGCCAAAACACAGCCTAAGGGGTCTTTTAATAACCATAACATGTATCCAGGTGTGGCAATCGCACAACAAAGTGTGCAATTAAACAACTTGGCTATAGGAGTAGATATGGAAATTGCCATACTCCTTGGTGTGATCGCACCGTTTGCACAATTGACAACTGAAACTTGGAAATTTTTCAAGTTTAACATATCGGGCTTTATTCAGAATCCAATACATGCAAATGAACTATTTAATCACCCTCAATTCAATATTTTAGATGCAATGGTGAAGTTAGATTTTCCATCAGAGGTCGTGTTGACCAATTTAGGCTTTACACCCAAATTTTCCATTTTTTAATCGGGTTCCTCGGGATCCAAACAAACTGTCTACCAGCCTAAAATTGATATTCCGAAGCTACTAGCATAGTCAGAATTCATATATAAGATCATTTTACTGAAGTTTTTGCCTGGTGGTCATTTAGAACCAACGTGGACTTCTAAATAGGGATTTGGCTCTAAAAACTAAATGAACTCCCCAATAACAAAACTGTTAGTCCCAGTAAGACATAAATGAATTCGGAAAGCTATGGGAAAGATTTCACAAATAAAATAAGAGAAAATATGAAAAATTACCTAGATGGTCATTACAATATCCACTTCTAAAAAGAATTTTATTCTCGAAAGTCAACGGATAGAAAGACTCAGAAGCTCAAAAGTATGAGGCACTTGGCCTACATGCTCTTAGAATGACTTCCTAGATAACCTCTAAGAAAAGAGAACACTTTCAAGGGATTTTGCCACAGGTATCCCTTTGAGCCAGCTCTCTAACTTCACTCCCAAACAGTCAAAACTCAACTTCAACCACCAATCGACCTCTAACTGAACTAAAAAATGACTCAAATATGAACTACAACACACTAATATCTCAACACCCACATAAATTAATTGAAGGTTCATCCTATCCCAAAACAAACAAAGGCATGAGTCATACAACTAACTCCAAATCCAAATGTAGCTTTTCTTTACCAATTCACACCGTCTATCCACCCCACATGATAAGAGAAAAATCACCTGAGTCTTATATGCACAATCTCAGCACAGACAACTCAAAGAACTGAGGTTGATCTACTAAATTTCTATATGAAAAACTTGAGAACAAGCCCATAAGGCGCCATCTAGGCCCAAACTGGAGATGATCAAGGAATACAATCTATGCTAATGCCACAACTAGTCCATATTTCAACCACGACTAAAATCCAAAAGATCAAGGCATAACTATGCGTCACTAAGTGATCTGCTCTAGGATGTCCTATTAACTGAGAATGAACTAAGCAGAATCCAACTCAAGCATACTAATTTAACTGACTATATCACCTAAAATTGATGAAGGAGACTGAAAACTCAAGGTTAATGCTGAAATAACCAATATTCAATTCATAAGAAACTATCCGAACACTTATCAAATATAATCCATCTAATATCGAGAAGACCAAATAGAAAACCATGGATTAATCTTAAGCAGCCTATGAACAAAATTCAAACCGAGGCAAATCTAACATGAAGGATGCACTCAAACTCAAGAATGATGATATAGAAAAATTTCCAACTATAGCAACATAACAGTACCAGATATGGTCAGTTTACCTTCGATATTACAATATATTCTTGAATCAATATTACACAACTAACCAAGAAGAAAACAATCATCCTCACCTTGCTATAGGAAAGAAATCATGAAAACAGGCTATAGCTTATCAATCCATGAAATAGGAAACACAAAGAACTAAAATTCTTACAAAATAACACTAGTCTGTACAACTACCTAGAAAGGATGTATCACATAAAGTAATAACATCAATAACATCCAACAATGATAGCAATAACAACCTTAATATCAATATAATTAATATATGGTACCAAAAGGAATATCAATATCAACTACCACTCAAAATGCCATAATAAGACATATGTGATAAGATAAATAGGACTCAAATCCAAAATCTACACATAGGCAAAAAATATATTTATAGATCTACCCTATCCACTGCTAAAAGAATTAAACCACAGGGTAGTCATATAGTCATTAATTCAATAATAAGTAACACAATAACCAATAAAAACTCATTAAGGCATATAACTATCAATGGGTACTAAGACTGCAACGCGCATAATGAAAAGGTAACTTTTGTGAAATAAAATACATCTATCATACTGAAGACTGCAATCACATGCCTGATGGATCTAAGATAGAATAAATCTAAACGAGTCCAAATTTAGACCGACCAACTAACTCATCAACTGAAGTATGAAGCGTACTATCTCAAACTAAAGATTCCACAAAATTACGACGATGATCTAAATGCGTTGAGCGGCCAACTCATATTTGGGGAACTCTTTGAACTAATGTCTCATCTCGCCACAACCATAATAATCCTCAAGAAGAAATACCAATAGCACTGTACTTATAGAATGACCTCTACCCGCAACTTTAATAATTCCAAATTCATACTTTATTTATGTCTCTTAAGTGACCAATATCCTAGGAGAAGAAAGACCCAACTGCTATTAATTTCTCTACTACCAAATAGAGTAGCAATTCTAGTCCTCTAATATTTCCATGTACCATGACCTGCTCAAAAGGATACAAAATATGACAATGCCTGAACCACTTAAGAAATCTAATCTCCTACTCAAAATCTAGAAAAGGACCCTATTGAACACCAATAGACCTAAATTTGGTCTTAGAACAACTCAATAAATCAAATATCATCCATGGATGGGAGGAATATGCAACATGACTCAGATTCTCAGTGTTGAACCTTGAAGGGATGAAGAAGTCATAAGCCTAATTAGATCCTAAGATAAGCCTTATTCCTTGACTTATGTTGAAGATATTTAATATCTATACTTGACTCTTTAGCCCTTTACTGCTCCAAAACACATAATAAAATCCCGTATATATCTATTATCCATCTCGCATAGTCCATTTGGATACAATATAGTCAAAGAATTTTCGTAAGGATTATAGCAAAAAAGTATACACAACAAGGAGTCATGATATGAATATCTTAAGAATGTAACTATAGCATCTCGTAGATAGGTTACGAACATCTCTGCATCGAGTCACAGAACTCTATAAATACTTAGCTCTTATATTAATACACTAGTAAACCTAGGGTATGATAACATTTCGTCACAGCTAAATTTCTCGAATCATGATGGCACCTACTATAAATCACTAGTAGGCAAGCCAAACTCATAGTTTTGAATGGCTAGTAATGGACTACTGAACTAGATAAAAGAAAGAATGCGGAATGCGTGAAATAAATTTTCAATTACACAACATATTCCCAAAACCTTGTGGTATCTGTACTAAAGCTTCTACATAACAAGATTTCAAAGTAAACTACAAATGAATACATTAATATAACTTATATTTGAATAAAATATAGTAACTAGTTTGGTATATAAATGGGAGAAAAGTAATACTCCAAACGCTAGGAGCTCACCCTATATCTTCAAACCATGGCTACTATTCATGATACATACATCAATAGAAGTAACCTTTACAACGATATACAGGCTATAGATATGTAGTGTGAGTACCAAACTCATGTTACTCAGTAGGAAACTGCCGACTAAGCTCAAATCATAAAGTAGATAAACACAACAAATAAATAAAATGGCAACCTACACCTGATTATCCAATAACCATATAAGACAACCAATGAGATAGTAAGGATAAATTATCCTCTTCATGTCAAAGATACTAACATATGAAGGCTAAGGAAGTATAAACACCCAAGAATCTGTCCTTGCAAGATTCTTGGTTAATTCATAGTGATCATGAAATGTGTGTCGTGTTGTATCCTTTTTGTGTGTAGTTTCTAACTTGAGTAAAGATTTATTTAGTATATGTTGAGGTTTTAACTAGTATCTATACTTACCTATCAAAGTAGGAGAGATTTGAGACACCTAGACCTTAGACTATTTGAAAAAAACCAACCTTTTTGTGTCTCTAGAATGGATATGGTTAGGGTGTTTAAATCATACACAAGGTCACTACTCATACCCCTCTCCCCCTTACCTTATGTATCCTAGATAGTATGTTAGTGTAATGTACTACCCTATATTTGAAAAGGCCATTCCTTGGTCATAACTAATGCATACGTGTCATATTCCACTCAATCGTGAAGAGATAAGATACAAACCAAGTGAACTATTTTGATTACTGGAGGTCTATACGAGTTAGGTCACAAGTCTTGCCCTTTTGATAAGAACCAAGGGTGCCTTTTTGTACCCAAAATTATGTGGTTGACCTAGGTGAATCCTAAGGTATGAGTTAGGGTACCACTCACACCCTAGGTCATAATTTCTATAGGATTCCTATGGGGTAGTCGTACCCTTGTATGTGTGGGTTGTCCAGTTTTTAACCAAGGAACTTTTGGTTATTTACCATGCTTAAAACCCTAAAAAATTTCCCTATATAAGGTATTGTAGCCCCCTAAGTCTTCATTTTATATGACTTAAATATCCTAAACACTCTAAGGGCTTTTGGAAGCAAGATTGGAGGCTAGGGTTCAGAGGTGTTCATCTAGCGTCAAGGAAGAGGTCAAGTGTATTGGTAATATAAGTTTTTTAAGGTATGTATGTATTCCCCTCTTTAAATAACTCTAAACCCATGTATTTCAAACTTTAATTAGTAAGTATACATGGTGTTTTAAATCAATTGAAAAGGGTTTTACTGCCTAATAATTAATAATGATGATTCTCGATTATATTTGTGTTGATACAATAGATTGATGGTATATTAATGTGTGAGCAAATGCTAAAACATTTTATGCTTTTAGCCATGAATAATTGTGAAGTCTTAAGCAAATTTTGTTGTATTTGATTAGTTTTACTTTAATTTTGTAGTAAAAGATAAGGTGCAGGTGAACCAATAATAATGGAAGCAAAAAGGTTGAATTCTAAAGTAAATAAAGGACAAGTGTGGCTGACAACATTCATGATAAGCCGTCCGCTTAGTCAAAAGCTATCAAGGCCACCATCAGACTTAATCAGAGAATGGGAGTTGAAGAGAAGTTATGATGACATTTTATGACAAGGCGTTAGAGTTGTGATAAGGCATTAGGATCATCATCAGCCTTAGGCAAAAATTATCAAAAGGAAAGAGAAGCTGACGACATCCATGATATGTTATTAGACTCCTGATATATCATCATCCAAATCATCAAACTTAGGCAGAGCAGGTCAACATTTAAGAAAAACTGACGCCATTCCTGATAAGGCGTCATACCCTTGATAAGGCGTTACCTAATGGCGTCACTTGTCTGAGAAATTTATTTAAGTTATTATTTTATTTCCTTAATTAGACTCAAGTATAAATAGGAGATTTTAGGGTTTTCTAATTATTATTGACATATCTTGCAATATATATTGTGCACGATTTTTCTATCTCTTGAGTTTTAATATGTTTTAGAACATTATTGTAGAGAGAAGATTATCGTCAATATTTTGGAAGTTTTGTATTAAGATTCAATTCAAGTTACACTTCTTTATATTTATCATCATTGTAAGTTAATCTGCCTAACTAGGAAGTCAACTTGTGTACCTGTTTATTTCATCATGAGTGAATAAACTTCATTAACCTGAATTATGGGATCTAGGGTTAGGTCTTGATAAGGTGCTAAGTATTAAAGATTTAATAGGTGGTAGGATTTTTTGATAATTCTAAAGCTTTAATTAATGTCTATTGGTTGCAAACAGTAGACACACCTGCTTTGATTTGCTTGAGAACAAAATCGAATATAGTACGAAGTGAATTATCAATAAGGAATCGGCGATACTTCATATCATAATCAGCGCTATAACAAGGTTGGTTAACATAAGGTAAAATCTGGGCAATGAATAGAAATTCCCTAAGTCCGACAGGATTAGGAAATTAAATGCTTAAGTAGGTCGAGAGATATTTGAGCATAACATCGATAAAGATAACTTGTTATCCTACCCACCTTGAGAATCTTCAATCACCTTTAGCAATCTATCATGTACCATCAGCCCTAGTGAATATAATTCTGGTTAAATTATAAACTCTTAATTACAAACATTGAAATTAAAGTGACAAACAAATATTCATGAAACTTAAACCCCCCATTTCAGGAAACATTAAACTATCAATGAAGTTAATCACAAACAACTTAGGTTCACACCTTATTCCCTATGGGATTCGACCCTAACCTAATTGGGTTTTATATTTACAACGATCGCTTAAACCCATTCAAGAGTGTTATTTAAGCATTATCAAAAATGGCACCGTTGCTAGGGAATACAGTTGTAAACTGAAATTTCTGTGTGCTAATTGACTATTAGTTAAGCTTTCTTGATTTACTTTTGTTTGTTGTGTTTGTTTAATTGTAGGATCCTTGTTGTTTATGGAAAAAACAAGAAGTTTCGAATAACTATTATTACCAATTAATCCAGAACTACAGCTGATCGGGAGAATGGCTGAACAGCAAGAGGCTGACGACTAGCAGCCTTGGCCTGGGCTCAAGTGAACATATAGAACGAGGGTCAACAAGTACGTTATCCGAACCTTGATAATGAATACTTGGGTGATGAGGAATTGCTAAATCCTCAAAACCCAAGGCAAGCAGAGCAAATTACTGCACCAGTATAGCAAAATTTCAATAAAAATTGTCTAGTTAGAGAAAGGTATGGTCAACAGCCTATCCAATACGAGGTTGATGATGATGATGATGAAGGAATGGATGGAGCAGGTGCAACGGATGAGATCATTCCTCCACCGTTGGCACCTGGTACAAAATTCAGCATAACAAGTACCATGATTCAACTCCTGAATCTGAAGAAATTGTTCGGTGGCCTGCCTGTTGATGATCCGAACATGCAATTGGTTAACTTTATCACTATCTGTAAATCTTTTGATAATTGAGGAGTGAGCAAAATTCACAAAAGCACCATGCAATCTGGGAGCGTGTATAAATCTAATGCCACTGGCTTTATACAAGAAATTGGGCTTGGGGGATCCTACCCCAACAAATATGTGGTTCGTAATGGTAGATAGGTCTGTGAAGTGGCCTGTGGGTATAATACACGATGTTTTGGGAAACACAGCCAATTTTATTCCGCCTTCTAATTTTATGGTCTTAGATTATGAGGTGGATTTTGAAGTGACCATCATCTTAGGTAGGCCATTTTTTGCAACTGGGAGAGAGCCAGTAGACATAGAGTTGAACAAGCTAAAGTTCAGGTTCAATGACAAAGAATCACAATTCAAAATACACTCATCCATGATTTAGCATAAATAGATGAGTGTTTTCTTAATCGTTGATGGATTCTATAATGATGGTAAAAGGGTATCAATAGGTTGTCTTGGAAAAGTTTGAGTAGTCAAGATAAGCAAGTCGTGTCGCGATAGTAAATTAGGCGCTACTGGGAGGTAACCCAAAGTTTTTATATTTAAGCAAGTGCTTTTACTTTTATAATTAGGATTTAGTACAGAGAAGGTGAAAAATAAGGAGGTCAACTGAAAGGTCATGATGGCATCTCTGATAAGTCATCACAACTATGATAAGCTATCAAAAATATCGTCAGATAGGCCAAACTTGAGATAGTTTCTGTTAAGGCCAACGACATCAGTGATAAGGTGTCACACTTGTGATAAGCCGTCACAAGATGTTGTCAAGAAGACCTTGAACGTATTGCTAAACCATTTTGGGCCCAGTTCAAAAAATCCAACCTAACCCACAACCAAACCTCCTCATGTTCCCGCCTATGTTATTTTCTTTCCTTTTTTAGTTTATTTATTTCTTTACTTTGTTTATTTACTTACTCATTCCAACTAATTTCCCCAAGTTAATCAAGAAGAACAAGCTCCCTTATGTGTGGGTTTGAAATTTAAAATCAAGAATTTCTTCCTACTTCCTCTTGTGCGTGTAATCATAATAAGGGATCCCATTAGGTATGCTCTAAATTGAAATCTTATTTTCTTGTGGTAAGTGATAGATTGATGACAACCCAAGTTCCTAAGAGGCTTAAACAAAGTTCAACTTGAAAAAGGGCTAAAAATTGCACCTAGGGTTTGCTGTGTAGGCCCAAGGTTTAAAAGTTAGATCACAAATTGGAACTCGAGTGGATTTTGAGTAATAATATGACCAAAAATTGAGTTAAACTCAAAAGTGGTGTTCTAATAAGAGCTGACAACATTCATGATAATCTATCACACCTGTGATGGCTTATCAGGAATATTATCAAAGGATCCTAAGAGTGAAGTGGATTCTATTTAGAGCTGACGACATTCGTGATAGGCTATCACAATTGCGACGGCTTATCAAAAATGTCATCAGAAGTTAATGAAGTTTCATAGGTTCTGTCTGAGGTTGACAACAATTGTGATAAGCTATCATAGTTGTGACGGCTTATCGAGAAATATCTTCATACCTGGAACCTGAAGAATGAATGAGCCTTCTAAAAGAATGTGAAGCTTAAATGATTAATGTGTTTATTTTTATACTCTTAAGAATTGACTAATGTTTTATATTACTACAGGGATCGTATAATGGCACCTAAAGGAAAGAGTGCTCAGCTTACCAGTAGGAACAACAAAAAAGTGTACATCGGAAACTCATCCATGAGCAGTCTAATTATGAAGAGAAAGAACCTCTGCTCAGGAAGCAAAAGAACAAGCAAAGCCCTACAAAACCTCCACCACCCCCACTAGTTGAGGTGGAGGATAGTAAGGATTCTAAAACAACAACAACTTCTGAGAAGGAGGCATCTAAACATTCTGAACATGTGCAGCATGAGTCTGAATATGCTGAATCTGAAGACGAGGAATAAGAAGGGTTTGAGGAGTCTGAGTCTGAGGGAACAACATCCGAACTCCCGTCCACTGAAAAATAATATGATTAAGAGTCTCCAGCTCGGTGAACACTCACAAATGTAAGAACCTTGAAGTTCAAGACAATGCTAGATGGAAAATTCCTAAAGCAGAGGGAATATTCACTACTGGGATTCATAGATCTGATAGAAGAAAAGATAAAACGATGATTCAGGAAGAAAACTGGATTATCTCCCAAGGGTTAAGCAGGTACCCTGAAGTGAAATAAAGTTCCAAGAGTATGACTTGGCATGGACCACAAAAGGGGGAGGCTTATTTTTCCCTGCACTGGTATTGGAGTTTTACACAAACTACCAAGCTCAGTTAGAAAACATATGTAGACTAGAAGGAAGAGTTGTAGACTAGCCCCTGGTGGATAGAGTTCAGGTAAGGGGCGTAAGGGTTGATGTCTCAATCAGAACCATCAATAAGTTCTTGCATGGATCCAACTTCACTTCTCAGGCCACTGCACCATCAGTATATGCCTGGAGAAATAATCTAGCAAAACAACATCCGTGGTTGGCCAACATTATAGCCAACGGAGAACCAACATAGGTGACCAACCCAAATAAAAGATTCTATAAGTGCTCTTTGACTTAAGAGAAAAAGTTTTTGTGGGTTATAGTACGTATCTGGTTGATGCCCACTGATAGAGACAATATTTTGGGTGATGATCGAGCAGTCCTAGTAGCAACCATGGTGCAGAAGCTTCCCCTAAATTTCAGGGAAATCATTGCTGATGAGAGGAAGATTAGAATGTCGAGAACCGATACTTCTTATCCCTTTCCTTATTTTATCATAAAGTTTTTCCAAGCTACTAATGTGCCAAAGATTGCAGGGATTGATGATGATATTCCTACCGAAAAGACTCACAACCCCATACGGTATGATAAAAATTAGTTAGGACTGAGACTTGATAGAGGTGCAGGGGTAGCAACAGATTCGCCAGTTACAGATGCCGGTTCAACACCTAA
Source organism: Capsicum annuum (assembly GCF_002878395.1). Lineage (NCBI taxonomy): Eukaryota > Viridiplantae > Streptophyta > Magnoliopsida > Solanales > Solanaceae > Capsicum > Capsicum annuum. Next base: position 147,077,896 of record NC_061119.1, read on the forward strand.
TGTGGAGGTGCAAGATTCAGAGACTATGCAGCCAACTTCTTCAACACATGCAAGTTTAGTGCCTGAGAATGAACCCAAACCCTCAGCTCCTACAGTAGCAACAGGATTTGCAGTTCATCCAATTGATATCAGAAAGGTGGCTAAAAAAGCCAAATGGTGTAAGGCACAACTACATGCCTTTGCCAAACAGTTTGCTACTGTAGTAGACAAGAGAATCAAGGATGCCTTTGAGCCTTTGGTGACATTACCTGAACGGGTTGCAAATTTGGAGAACTGATTTAATGCACGAAAAAAAGGAAATATCAGGGGCTGATCTTGCTAAATTCAGAGCGGCATTGGACAAGGTAAAGGAAGATATTAGGGTGTTGCAGCAGCATCAATTTATGGTGCCAACAGGTCTGACTGTTGATGAATTTGAGGAAGAAATTCCAATACTTGACCTCACTAGAGATTCACTAAAAAAAAGGGGGGGGAGAAGAAGGGCAAAGATAAGAGAGAAGAACCGAACAACGAGAAAAAAAGAAGAGTAAAAAAGAAGGCAAAAAGGAAGGCCAAAAAAAATGAATGGAAGAAAGCAAGAATAGAGTCCCAAGAAGACAACGGGAAATAGGAGGAAGCCACCGAGCTAGGGCTGCAGGTGCCTCATCTAGCAGGGCTCCAACCACTGCAAGGCCAGGTGCTCCCAATAGAGAGAACATAGTAGATGATGTAGCAGCAGGGTTGGAGACCCATAAGCCTCATGCTTGATTCACTCCAGGTATGCCTTAAACCCTGAGTTTATTTTATTTTCAATTTTAAGTTGAGGGAGTAGGGAAGAATTTTGTTGTAAAAATTTGTGGTAGATAATTAGGAGTAATATAGGTACTTTATGTAGTTAGCTTATTTTGTGACTGTTGAGTACCTCTACATTGGATTGATATATTACTATGCGAATTGCATCCATTTGTGACCACGGTGTATCTTTTTATGGCATTAGTGTGACAAATGAATAACCTTTATTAAACAAGTGCATGAACCATATAAGTAGTGATATGTGAGATACTTGTGTGCCTTGTGTGTGCAAGATCTTACGCAATTCCCATTATGTTTTGAATCTAGAACTTGCCCTGTTAGTCTTTCCATGGTCATAGGATAGGAGTTAGAAAAGGATCATAGGCTAGTTTTTATTTTAACCCACTTTAGCCAAAATGACCTTCCTTATATGCATAATATCTCTTGATCCCTGTTTTGAGCCTAATTAGACTCTTGCTTTCTATGACACCTCTCACTTTCCCGTTTATATCACAATGAACTATTTTGGCCCTAGTCGTCCTTGGATACTGTACACCTTGACTTTGGCAAACAACCTAAGTTGAGGGTGGCTATCATAGGGGTAGGTGATGCAAAATGAGTATAAAGAGAGGACGAATAAAATAAAAGAATGAAAATTTAGGGGTGATAAAAAAGGAATAAGAAAAGAGAAAGCTGCGTAAAAGTTGATAAAAAGATAATATGATAATTGAAAAGACCGTATCCATCTTGAGCATGTGTGATCAATAAAAGAGAGGAAGAAAAGAAGGTTGGGAGTTGAAACCCCAAGATTTTAGTGTTATGTCAAGGAGGCATAGTCACTCTAAAATATCCATGAATATCATACCATCCCTGACCTACGTTACAAGTTTAAGAAAAACCCTATAGTGATCCTAACTGATCTGTCTGAAGACTTAGGTACCAACTATAGGGGCAAGCCTATGGAATTTGACATGCAATGTTTGGAACTTCATTTTGAGAATGTCTTATGATTATCCCTATGTTATGTATAGGAATTCCGATATGAGTAAAAAAGGAATTTCTTTGTTGTGAGGGCACACTGGGTATATTGCTAGTCACTGACTTGTTTAGATAGTGTACTCTGGGTATATGCTTGGTTTTTATTGTTTAATTTTATCCATATCTTGATCCTTGTAGTTGCAGAGTTTCTTTCAATAATAGACACAATTGCTTTTAATTTGACTGACCTTGGAGATGGTCAATACATTTTGAACATAAGTGACTAACTGACTGCTGAAAGTCCTCTGAATTATCTTAGTTGTGTTTAGTTGATTGAGGACAAGCAATTGTTCTAAGTTGAGGGTGTTGATGTGTGACCAAATGCTAACACATTTTATACTTTTAGCCATGAATAATTGTGAAGTCTTAAGCAACTTTTGTCATATTTAATTAGTTTTACTTTAATTTTGCAGTAAAAGATAAGGTGTAGGGGAACCAATAATAATGGAAGCAAAAAGTTTGAATTCTGAAGCAAATAAAAGACAAGTGTCACTGACGACATTCATGATAAGTCGTCAGCTTGGTGATAATCTATTAAGGCCACCGTCAGACTTAACCAAAGAATGGGAGTTGAAGAGATATTGTGACAAAATTTTGTGACAAGGCATCAAAGTTGTGATAAGGCGTCAGGATTATCATCAGCCTTAGGTAGAAATTATCAAAAGGGAATAGGAGCTGACGACATCCATGATATGCCATTAGAATCCTGATATATCATCATCCAAATCGGTAGCCTTAGGTGGATCTTTTCAACATTGAAGGAAATCTGACGTCATTCCTGATAAGGTGATAGACCCTTGATAAGGCATCACCTAATGGAGTCACCTGTCTGAGAAATTTACTTAAGTTGTTATTTTATTTCCTTAATTAGACTTAAGTATAGATAGGAGATTTTAGGGTTTTCTAATTATCATTGCCATATCTTGCAATATACGTTGTGCACAATTTTTCTCTCTCTCAAGTTCCAATACGCTGTAGAACATTATTGTTGAGAGAAGATTATCGTCAATATTTTGGGAGTTTTGTATTAAGATTCAGTTCAAGTTACACTTCTTGATTTTCATCATCGTTGTAAGTTAATCTGCCCAACTATGAATTCAACTTGTGTACTTGTTTATTGTATCATGAGTGTCTAAACTCCATTAACCTGAATTATGGGATCTAGGGTTAGGTCTTGATAAGGTGCTAAGTATTCAACATTCAATAGGTGGTAGGATTTCTTGATAATTCTGAAGCTTTAATTAACGTCTGTTATGAAACTTAAACCCCCTATTTCAGGAAATATTAAAATATCAGTAAATTAAATTGCAAACAACTTGGGTTCACACCTTATTCCCTATGGGATTCGACCCTAACCTAGTTGGATTTTATATTGACAACGATCACTTACACC